>NW_025533766.1:0-80000 GCF_020615455.1 Coregonus clupeaformis | reverse complement strand
CCTACCATTGCTAAAGAGTGGTTGACAATAGCCTTATCGTAATGACATGATAACACAGGATAACTAATCTGATATATTGGCCTACCATTGCTAAGGTGGTTGACAATAGCCTTAATGTAATAACATTGACCTGTTGAGCCACGCACGTGGGAGTCGTGCTCCTGCCTCTATCTTTACAGTCTTGCTTTCCATGTTGATTAACAGCCATAGATTGCAGCTGGGAGGAGACTAAATGACGTCATGCTACCTGTGTCACACACACACACACACACACACACACACAAACACACACACACAGGAGTGGGCCGCTATACCGTTCTCAGATGAGATATCCCTATGGGGACTATTAAGGGCACTTAAGGCAATAGTTTTATGTTTGTGTAAGCAGAATATCAAATGGAGAGACCAGGAATCAGCACGCAAGGAGGAAGGAAAATGATGTCACCATGATTGTGGGGTAAATCATTGTCCCACAGGTGGAAAAAGTGAAGTGTGCTACTTCAATGCACCTTTCACTCTGGAAGTAAGAGTTTGTCTGCATGTCCGTGCCTTGTTTAATCCAGGAAACACAAAAATCTGCAAGTATTTGTAGAGCTGGTTTTCACTCTTCACCGAAGAGCTTCAATCGATTAACCACTGAACTACAGGATCAAAGAGACAGAGAGAGAATAATGTAATGATAAAAGGTTATGTCCATAGTGCTGACTTCCTGTATACTCTAGTATATAAAGAGTTATATGGAGATGAGACAGTGGATTGTGCAGTCAGATGGGAACAGAGTAAATAGGCATTTTAACGTCATAGATTTAGCCGGCTGGAATGCGGTTTTAACCAATCAGCATTCGGGATTAGACCTAACCATTGTATATTATGAAACATCAGTCTTCTTGTCACAGAAAACAACTAACTCAACTATAGATTCCACTAATTTATTCTTCCAACAACTACACTGGCCTTTCTCTTCTTCAAATCAGTCAGTTACCACATAATAACAGGCCACAAGAGAATGATTGTCATTGTATGGCATTTACTAAAAATGACATGGTCTCTTCTGTATGATAACAGTTCATAAAATGATGTGTGTGTATGGTAGGGTGGGCATGGGTCAGAGAGGATGAATACTGTTCTGTATAGTGTTTCTCTCTCTCTCTTTCTTTTTCTCTTTCCCCCTTGTCTGTCTGTCTCTCTCTGTCTCTCGCTCTCTCTCTCTCTCTCTCTCTCTCTCTCTCTCTCTCTCTCTCTCTCTCTCTCTCTCTCTCTCTCTCTCTCTCTCTCTCTCTCTCTCTCTCTCTCTCTCTCTCTCTCTCTCTCTACTCTCTATCTCTCTCTCTCTGTCTCTCTCTCTCTCTGTCTCCTTCTCTCTCTTTCTCTGTGTAACGGCCCGCCTGGGCCATATAGTGAGTGGTGGTTAATGGTTGCTCCGTCCCTGTGCATGTGACTGGGAGGCGGGCCGTGTGCGCTCAGCGCTCCACTATGGGCCAGCCCTGGGACAGCTGTGTCCGACCTGGGACAGCCCTGACAAACAGACCATTGTACCCAGTCATATCATGTGTGTGATACAATGAGATCAAGAGGAGGGAGGCACACTTCAATCCACTACGCGCCCATCTACTAGCCAGACTGTGTAGTGTGTTTAGCAGAGAGAACACTCAGAACGCTGTTATTATCCAACTACTATTCTAATTACTGTTGGGAAACTTTATTTGTTTATTTAAATTAATCTTATATTATACAAAATACAAACAGGGGAAGAATGAGGGGAGCACTTTGCAAATAAATAAGTAAAGAATAAGAAAGTTGTTGAGTGAAGAATGTTGTACGACCAGATTTTTAAGTATACGGTTTCCAGTCCAGACGGCTCAACCACAAATAAGGAATGAGTCATCCGTTTTCAAAGCATGCAAAAGTTGAGGCCTATCTTCTTAGGGATTACAGATAAAGTATCTTTAAGTATGTACGTTTCTTTAAGTATGTCAGTATGTTTAAGTAAAGTGCCTTCAGAAAGTATTCTCACCCCTTTACTTTTTCCACATCTTGTTATGTTACAGCCTGAATTAAAACTAGATTAACTTGATATATTGTGTCACTGATCTATACACAATACCCCATCATAATGTCAAAGTGGAATTTTTGAAATGTCCCTCAGTCAGACAGTGAATTTCAAGCACAGATTCAACCACAAAGAGCAGGAGCTTTTTCAATGCCTTGCAAAGAAGGGCACGTTGGTAGATGTGTAAAAATTAAAAAAGCAGACACTGAATATCCCTTTGAGCATGGTGAAGTTATGAATTACACTTCGGATGGTGTAGCAATACACCCAGTCACTACAAAGATACAGGCATCCTTCCTAACTCCAGTTGCCGGAGAGGAAGGAAACTGCTCAGGGATTTCACCATGAGGCCAATGGTGATTTTAAAACAGTTACAAAGTTTAATGGTTATGATATGAGAAAAATTCTAACATGTATTGACTCAGGGGGTTGAATACTTACCTAATCAATATATATTAGTGTTATATTTTCAAATATTTTCTAAAATAAATGTTAAATTTTTCTTCCACTTTGACATCAGAGTATTTTGTGTCGATCGTTGACCAAAAATGACAATTAAATCAATTTTAATCCCACATTGTAACACAACAAAATGTGGAAAAACTCAAGGCGTGTGAATACTTTCTGAAGCCTCGAAGGCACTGTATGTCAGTATCTTTAAGTATGTCAGTATCTTTCAGTATGTCAGCATCTTTCATTATGTCAGTATCTTTAAGTATGTCAGTATCTTTCAGTATGTCAGTATCTTTCAGTATGACGAGTATCTTTCAGTATGCCAGTATCTTTCAGTATTTCAGTATCTTTCGAGTATGTCAGTATCTTTCAGTATGTCAGCATATTTCAGTATGTCAGTATCTTTCTATTATGTCAGTATCTTTCAGTATGTCAGCATCTTTCAGTATGTCAGTATCTTTCATTATGTCAGTATCTTTCGATATGTCAATATCTTTCAGTAATGTTAGTATCTTTCAGTATGTCAGTATCTTTAAGTATGTCAGTATCTTTCAGTATGTCAGTATCTTTCAGCATGTCAGTATAATTCAGTATGTCAGTATAATTCAGTATGTCAGTATCTTTCAGTATGTCAGTATCTTTCAGTATGTCAGTATCTTTCAGTATGTCAGTATCTTTCAGTATGTCAGTAACTTTAAGTACTTCAGTATCTTACATTATGTCAGTGTCTTTCATTATGTCTTTATCTTTAGATATGTTAGTATCTTTCATTATGTCATTATCTTTAGATATGTCAGTATCTGTCAGTATGTCAGAGATGCTTTTGCTCTACTTCTATTGCTATTACAGAACTATTAATATCACCTTTACAGCTATTCTACTAATCACAGTGTTCTACTAATATCACCTTTACAGCTATTCTACTAATCACAGTGTTCTACTAATATCACCTTTACAGCTATTCTACTAATCACAGTGTTCTACTAATATCACCTCTACAGCTATTCTACTAATCACAGTGTTCTACTAATATCACCCCTTTACAGCTATTCTACTAATCACAGTGCTCTACTAATATCACCTCTACAGCTATTCTACTAATCACAGTGCTCTACTAATATCACCTCTACAGCTATTCTACTAATCACAGTGTTCTACTAATATCACCTCTACAGCTATTCTACTAATCACAGTGTTCTACTAATATCACCTCTACAGCTATTCTACTAATCACAGTGTTCTACTAATATCACCTCTACAGCTATTCTACTCATCACAGTGCTCTACTAATATCACCTCTACAGCTATTCTACTAATCACAGTGTTCTACTAATATCACCTCTACAGCTATTCTACTAATCACAGTGTTCTACTAATATCACCTCTACAGCTATTCTACTAATCACAGTGTTCTACTAATATCACCTTTACAGCTATTCTACTAATCACAGTGCTCTACTAATATCACCTCTACAGCTATTCTACTAATCACAGTGCTCTACTAATATCACCTCTACAGATATTCTACTAATCACTGTGTTCTACTAATATCACCTCTACAGCTATTCTACTAATCACAGTGTTCTACTAATATCACCTCTACAGCTATTCTACTAATCACAGTGTTCTACTAATATCACCTCTACAGCTATTCTACTAATCACAGTGTTCTACTAATTTCACCTTTACAGCTATTCTACTAATCAAAGTGTTCTACTAATATCACCTCTACAGCTATTCTACTAATCACAGTGTTCTACTAATATCACCTTTACAGCTATTCTACTAATCACAGTGTTCTACTAATATCACCTTTACAGCTATTCTACTAATCACAGTGCTCTACTAATATCACCTCTACAGCTATTCTACTAATCACAGTGTTCTACTAATATCACCTTTATAGCTATTCTACTAATCACAGTGCTCTACTAATATCACCTCTACAGCTATTCTACTAATCACAGTGCTCTACTAATATCACCTCTACAGCTATTCTACTAATCACAGTGTTCTACTAATATCACCTCTACAGCTATTCTACTAATCACAGTGTTCTACTAATATCACCTCTACAGCTATTCTACTAATCACAGTGTTCTACTAATATCACCTCTACAGCTATTCTACTAATCACAGTGCTCTACTAATATCACCTCTACAGCTATTCTACTAATCACAGTGTTCTGCTAATATCACCTCTACAGCTATTCTACTAATCACAGTGTTCTACTAATATCACCTCTACAGCTATTCTACTAATCACAGTGTTCTACTAATATCACCTTTACAGCTATTCTACTAATCACAGTGCTCTACTAATATCACCTCTACAGCTATTCTACTAATCACAGTGCTCTACTAATATCACCTCTACAGCTATTCTACTAATCACAGTGCTCTACTAATATCACCTCTACAGCTATTCTACTAATCACAGTGTTCTACTAATATCACCTCTACATTTATTCTACTAATCACAGTGTTCTACTAATATCACCTCTACAGCTATTCTACTAATCACAGTGTTCTACTAATATCACCTCTACAGCTATTCTACTAATCACAGTGCTCTACTAATATCACCTCTACAGCTATTCTACTAATCACAGTGTTCTACTAATATCACCTCTACAGCTATTCTACTAATCACAGTGTTCTACTAATATCACCTCTACAGCTATTCTACTAATCACAGTGTTCTACTAATATCACCTCTACAGCTATTCTACTAATCACAGTGTTCTACTAATATCACCTTTACAGCTATTCTACTAATCACAGTGCTCTACTAATATCACCTCTACAGCTATTCTACTAATCACAGTGCTCTACTAATATCACCTCTACAGCTATTCTACCAATCACAGTGTTCTACTAATATCACCTCTACAGCTATTCTACTAATCACAGTGTTCTACTAATATCACCTCTACAGCTATTCTACTAATCACAGTGCTCTACTAATATCATCCCTACAGCTATTCTACTAATCACAGTGCTCTACTAATATCACCTCTACAGCTATTCCTACTAATCACAGTGTTCTATTAATGTAATATTATGTCCAGACTAAGGACTTTGCCAGACTAAGGACTTTGAATAGCCCACATGGAATTGGTTTGGTTCCCACTGTCTCCCCATCAAAGCTCTATCATTGCTGATGTACATGTTCATAGAGAAAGGGGTTCGTATGTCTGCTTCAAAAGGTCACGGTGACAATTCAACTGGCTGGGAGTTTACAGAGGAGCCCGATACGCTCCCATTACCATGACAAACATGTAGTCCGAGTGTGTGTGTTATTCATTAAAGATATGGGCCTCGGATGTATTTCCCTTTGTATTTGACATTCAGTGCGTAGAGCAGCACAACAAAAGAGAATCTGGAATGGCCATAGAGTGAATGTGTGATGATGCGTCAACGTAGACAGGGTCAATGCAAGGTTAGAGAGATGAATTCCATTCTGGAACAGAACTTATTCTCTGTGTGTCTCACCTTAGACTGACCCATAGTTTGTACGCATCATCATTATCAGCCTCCTCATCATCGCACACACACACACACACACACACACACACACAGCACACACACACACACACAAACAAATTCCTTGGAGTGGTGTAACTGAATTTCCATTGATCCAAAATAGTAACAGTAATCCAAAATAGTTTTACAGTAATCAAAATAGTTTAACAGTAATCCAAAGCATGAAGTGAATTACCCTTTTCTAATCACCAGACTTTTCTAAACATAGAGAACTTTGAGAAGTGGGGGGGGGTTGATAGCAAACCAGTAAATTATACATTTAAAAAATCTAATTTTCCAAAGTAAATTTGACTAAATGTCTTATCGGTTTAGTTGTTTATTAGCCAGAAGTCAGGATTCAGGAATGTTTGTGTGAGCGGATCTTCTTCCCGCTTAACGCTGCTAAAACAGGAGTTTTCGTCAGTGATGACTATTCCTACATGGAAGGGAAGGAGGCTCCTGTTGTCTGTTGTTAGACTTTAACGTCTTCCTGTGTTATGGAATTTCTGTATATTTTTTTTACCATCTTTGATCCAGCCGATGATGCCTCTGCGTTTGGTATTTTTCCAACACACTAGCTGTCTCCTGGTCCTATTTTAGGGTTAATTGCCAAGGTCAAGTTTCTCACTCTGTGAACAAGAACAGACAAAGCATTCACTGATCTACGTAGACTGCTTCCTCTGACAAACGTGCATAATTACTCTATTCTAACGTTGCTTTGACCTTTTAGGGGGAGAATTTTTATACAGACGCAGATCTCTGAGTTTGGATACTATACTGGCTGCTTCCCCTGACTTCGTTTCGATATGACAGCTGCACACCTAAAATCTACAACACTAACATTAACAATAGCCTAGTCAGCAGAACAGGCCTCTGGGACAGTGTTATAGTACAGTCAGTGACTCACGGTAGAGTTTACCCACAGACACTGTTCAACATTGTCTTCAACCCTAAAGAAGGCACTGCACCGAAAACGTGGGTTTGAGGTTTACCCATTAAATTGTTGGGAGGATATATAGTGTCCTTATTTTTAAATACAACATGGTCCTCAACAACATTTGAACAGGTCTCTCTAGCGAAATATGTTTTTTATCTCAAAGTAACAAAACAATAAATTGTCTTTGATTCCTCCCTCAATGGAAACTAACCTACTGTACTGACATTGTATTCAAGAAGCATTTAATGCATGTCTGCTGTTCCTTTTTCTCCATGTAAACGAACCTACTGAACAGACTTACAGCATTCCAAAGCCAAGGCGCAAACATGACCGAGACTTTATCACCCATAATGTGGAGTTTGAATGTTCATGTTGTGTCGAGACCGTCCCTGTATGTCTAACCCGAGTCATGGTGTGTGTTTTCTCCTTTGATGTAATCTGTTCTAACTATAGATAGCAAAGGAGGGTGTGTCTCTGTTCTGTAGTTCACAGTCTACTCAGGACACATGACTCAGTCTAACCCTGTCTGGCAGAAGTAAATTACACACAGCTGGGAGAGACGTTGAAGTGCTGAAGAGAGCAACTATGAAGCACACAGGTGAACCCTGTACTGAAAGTTTCACACAAGAGCTAAGAACATGATTATGAATGAACTCGCAAAACTGAAAATGCAGATTTGTCTGTGTTAGTTTTGAAATGTATTGAATTACTTTGTAACACAACATTAATACAATCCATGCATTTTCAACACATTTTTTAAACGTATATAGTCTTACAGTAGGCCTAGGTGAGGACAAGGGAGTCCTTAGTATTAGGGGTGTCAGGTAGCCTAGCGGTTGAGAGCGTAACCGAAGGTTACTGGTTTGAATCCCGTGCCGACTAGGTGAAATATTGTCAATGTGCCCTTGAGCAAGGCACTAAATGTAAAATGATTAGGATTCATCTGTGGATGATTGTTCTCGTCAGGGTGCGCTATAATCACCAGAGACTGTATGGAGGGGGGATGAACACAATGTGAAAGGAACTAGGACAAGAGTGGCTCCCTCTCACCGGAGCATAGTGAAATATCACACGTTGGTACGGTTACTAAGCCAGTAATGAGAGGTTATTAATATCATCAGTGTGTTTCCTGTGTCTTGTCAGGGCCACTGGGAGTGGGAGAGAGCTGGCTGGCTCACCTGTCTGCCTGCTAGAAAGCATGGGATCCCACAGGGTGGAGGCAAAGCCAGCATATGCAGTCAGACAAGTATCTCTGACAACACTTCTATTCAACGTGAAACAATAATGCACATACTGTCTAGTACAGACTCTTACCTGTTTGTTATAGAACTATATTTTGATCAATTCAACTGGAGAAAAAAAACTGAAACTGAAAACCGAAACCAACTACTAATCACTTTTTTTCAACATCTATAAAGATATGGTTCATGATCTGTCACAAAGAGGCAAATGACTCCATAGGGGTTACAGTGAAGCTAATGACAGACTATTAATCAATATTTCAAGGCTCTCAAATGCTTGAGATCATTTTGAAGTGGTAAAGGATGGAAGTGCTGGAAGTGTCGCGAAACAGTCAATGAAGAAAGGGGCTTTCAAGAAAACAGCCCAGACAAGGTGACATCATTCATTTGGAATCAGAATGGAGGTATTCCCTCTTGGCTTGTCTGGGAAGAATTGAATCATTGGGCAGTAGGCAGCACTACAGATGTTAGGGGAATGTTAGGGATATTCAGCACAGCCCCGGGTTTAAATAAAGTTCAGGCATTGGATTTGCAGGAGGAGGATTCACATTTTTTATATTTTTTTCATTCATTGCTAAGGCCACCGTCGCAAAGTCCAAATATCCCTATTCTGGAGGAAGATCAAGACAACCTTGTTATCACATTAAAAGCAGTTTCTCTCAAACGATTACACGAGGCTTCTATCTAAAGTCCTCCTGTCCTAGCAAATGTGTTAATTTTAGCACTGAGTAGGAGATCTGCGTTTTTTCTAGCCATGAAGTTCAAAGCCCTCTGATGTCATCATCCTGCATCCAAGCCCCATAGAGAAAAACCACCGAGTCAGTCAGGAGTCCTTTGATGAGTGGCTGGGCCTGTTATTAAAACTGATCTTCAATGTTTAACTGTCTTCAATGCACTTCCTGACTGTGTAAAAATGTCTGTTGTGTACACTGCTGTAGTTTGGGATGTTTACAGTGTACCGAATGGACTTGAATCCTATACACTTTATAAGGCCTTATTATACGGAAGAGTCCTTTTTTATCTCACACGCGGCATCAAATAGTGAAGGGGGACTTCCAACCAACTCACCCCTCCGCCACGCCAAACCTCAATAACGACAGGCCACGAACCCTCAGACTATTAACACAATGGCATTCCCATCCACAGAACACATAATGTACCTTTACCCGGACAGACCTAGCAACTACGGCAGGGAGCGCCTTGACACACACGTATCAATCTTCATCACTCATCATCCTCAGTTAAAATAATCTCTCTCTACCATGGGGAATCTTCTCAAGATGAGAAATTCCACTTTGTAAGTTTAGACGAACAAGAACAAATATTTTCCCTTTTGCTTTTGATTAGCTGCATATGGATTTTATTTATTTAGCGAATGCAAATTCCCTAAATCAAGTCCTTTAAATTGCTTCGGTCCTGCTGGAGAATGTGGAATCACACACACATAACAGACAACAAAACTTTGTTTTGCTCTTGTTGTTTCTAAATGGATAAAATAGCATATACAGTGCATTCAGAAAGTATTCACACTCGTTGAATTTTCCACATTTTGTTGTGTTACAGTGCGGGATTAAAATGGATTGATGTAATTGTATTTTTTTGTAACGATCTACGCAAAATACTCTGTAATGTCAAAGTGGAAGAACAATTCTAACATTTGTAAAAAAATACATGCATAAAAAATACAACATTAATATATCTTGATTAGCAGTGGTGTAAAGTACTTAAGCTAAAATATTTGCTTTCTTAAGTTGTTTTCTGGAGTATCTGTACTTTACTATTTATAGTTTTGACTACTTTTACTTTACTACATTCCTAAAAGAAAATAATATACTTTTTACTCCATACATTTTCCCTGACACCCAAAAGTACATGTTACATTTTGAATGCTTAGAGGTCAGGAAAATTGTCCAGATTCACACACTTATCAAGAGAACATCCCCGGTCATCCCTACTGCCTCTGATCTGATGGAATCACTAAACACAAATGCTTAGTCTGTAAATTATTTCTAAATGTTAGTGTGCCGTTTGGTTATCCGTAAATAAATACAAAATAATGCATAATTGTGCCTTCTTTTTGCTTAATATAAGCAATTTGAAATTATTTATACTTTTACTTTGATACTTAAGTATATTTTAGCAATTACATTTACTTTTGATACTTGGTAATATTTAAAACCTAAATACTTTTAGACTTTTTACTCCAAAGTAATATTTTACTGGGTGACTTTCACTTTTACTTGAATCATTTTCTATATACAGTGGGGAAAAAGAAGTATTTAGTCAGCCACCAATTGATTGCAAGTTCTCCCACTTCTAAAAAGATGAGAGAGGCCTGTAATGCTTTCATCATAGGTACACGTCTACTATGACAGACAAAATGAGATTTTTTTCTCCAGAAAATCACATTGTAGATTTTTTATGAATTTATTTGCAAATTATGGTGGAAAATAAGTATTTGGTCAATAACAAAAAAGTTTCTCAATACTTTGTTATATACCCTTTATTGACAATGACACAGGTCAAACGTTTTCATTAAGTCTTCCGTGTTTCACACACTGTTGCTGGTAATTTTTTGGCCCATTCCTCCATGCAGATCTCCTCTAGAGCAGTGATGTTTTTGGGGCTGTCGCTAAGCAACACAGACTTTTTCAACTCCCTCCAAAGATTTTCTATGGGTTGAGATCTGGAGACTCTTCAGGCCACTCCAGGACCTTGAAATGCTTCTTCAAGCCACTCCCTTCGTTGCGGCGGTGTGTTTGGGATCATTGTCATGCTGAAAGACCAGGCCACTTTCATCTTCATCTGCCGCCTGATGGAAGGAGGTTTTCACTAAAAATGTCCAACGATACATGGCCCCATTCATTTATTTCCTTTACACGGATCAGTCGTCCTGTCCCTTTGCAGAAAAACAGCCCCAAAGCATGATGTTTCCACCCCCATGCTTCACAGTAGTATGGTGTTCTTTGGATGCAACTCCAAGCATTCTTTGTCCCTCCAAATACGTCACGAGTTGAGTTTTTACCAAAGAGTTTATTTGGTTTCATCTGACCATATGACATTCTCCCAATCCTCTTCTGGATCATCCGAATGCACTCTAGCAAACTTCAGACGGGCCTGGACATGTACTGGCTTAAGCAGGGGGATACGTCTTGCACTGCAGGATTTGAGTCCCTGGCGGCGTAGTGTGTTACTGATGGTAGGCTTTGTTACTTTGGTCCCAGCTCTCTGCAGGTCATTCACTAGGTCCCCGTGTGGTTCTGGGATTTTTGCTCACCGTTCTTGTGATCATTTTGACCCCACGGGGTGAGATCTGCGTGGAGCCCCAGATCGAGGGAGATTATCAGTGGTCTTGTATGTCTTCCATTTCCTAATAATTGCTCCACAGTTGATTTCTTCAAACCAAAGCTGCTTACCCTATTGCAGATTCAGTCTTCCCAGCCTGGTGCAGGTCTACAATTTTGTTTCTGGTGTCCTTTGACAGCTCTTTGGTCTTGGCCATAGTGGAGTTTGGAGTGTGGCTGTTTGAGGTTGTGGACAGGTGTTTTTTATACTGATAACAAGTTCAAACAGGTGCCATTAATACAGGTAATGAGTGGAGGACAGAGGAGCCTCTTAAAGAAGAAGTTACAGGTCTGTGAGAGCCAGAAATCTTGCTTGTTTGTAGGTGACCAAATACTGTATTTTCCACCATAATTTGCAAATAATTTCATAAAAAAATCCTACAATGTGATTTTCTGGATTTTTTTTTCCTCAATTTGTCTGTCATAGTTGACGTGTTCCTATGATGAAAATTACAGGCCTCTCTCATCTTTTAAGTGGAGCTTGCACAATTGGTGGCTGACTAAATACTTTTTCCCCCACTGTAGGTACAGTGAGGGAAAAAAGTATTTGATCCCTGCTGATTTTGTTACGTTTGCCCACTGACAAATAAATGATCAGTCTATAATTTTAATGGTAGGTTTATTTGAATAGTGAGAGACAGAATAACAACAAAAAATCCAGAAAAACGCATGTCAAAAATGTTATAAATTGATTTGCATTTTAATGAGGGAAATAAGTATTTGACCCCCCTCTCAATCAGAAAGATTTCTGGCTCAGGTATCTTTTATACAGGTAACGAGCTGAGATTAGAGCACACTCTTAAAGGGAGTGCTCTTAATCTCAGTTTGTTACCTGTATAAAAGACACCTGTCCACAGAAGCAATCAATCAATCAGATTCCAAACTCTTCACCATGGCCAAGACCAAAGAGCTCTCCAAAGATGTCAGGGACAAGATTGTAGACCTACACAAGGCTGGAATGGGCTACAAGACCATCGCCAAGCAGCTTGGTGAGAAGGATGACAACAGTTGGTCGCGATTATTCGCAAATGGAAGAAACACAAAATAACTGTCAATCTCCCTCAGCCTGGGGGCTCCATGCAAGATCTCTACCTGTGGAGTTGCAATGATCATGAGAACGGTGAGAATCAGCACAGAACTACACGGGAGGATCTTGTCAATGATCTCAAGGCAGCTGGGACCATAGTCACCAAGAAAACAATTGGTAACACACTACGCCGTGAAGGACTGAAATCCTGCAGCGCCCGCAAGGTCCCCCTGCTCAAGAAAGCACATATATGCCCGTCTGAAGTTTGCCAATGAACATCTGAATGATTCAGAGGAGAACTGGGTGGAAGTGTTGTGGTCAGATGAGACCAAATGGAGCTCTTTGGCATCAACTCAACTCGCCGTGTTTGGAGGAGGAGGAATGCTGCCTATGACCCCAAGAACACCATCCCCACCGTCAAACATGGAGGTGGAAACATGCTTTGGGGGTGTTTTTCTGCTAAGGGGACAGGACACTTCACCGCATCAAAGGGACGATGGAGGGGGCCATGTACCGTCAAATCTTGGGTGAGAACCTCCTTCCTCAGCCAGGGCATTGAAAATGGGTCGTGGATGGGTATTCCAGCATGACAATGACCAAAAACACACGGCCAAGGCAACAAAGGAGTGGCTCAAGAAGAAGCACATTAAGGTCCTGGAGTGGCCTAGCCAGTCTCCAGACCTTAATCCCAAGTAGAAAATCTGTGGAGGGAGCTGAAGGTTCGAGTTACCAACGTTAGCCTCGAAACCTTAATGACTTGGAGAAGATCTGCAAAGAGGAGTGGGACAAAATCCTCCTGAGATGTATGCAAACCTGGTGGCCAACTACAAGAATCGTCTGACCTCTGTGATTGCCAACAAGGGTTTTGCCACCAAGTACTAAGTCATGTTTTGCAGAGGGTCAAATACTTATTTCCCAGATTAAAATGCAAATCAATTTATAACATTTTTTGGACATGCGTTTTCTGGATTTTTGTTTTGTTTTTTTGTTTCTCACTGTTCAAATAAACCTACCATTAAAATATAGACTGATAATTTCTTTGTCAGTGGGCAAACATACATCATCAGCAGGGGATCAAATACTTTTTCCCTCACTGTATTCTCTACCATAAACTGCCTCCAACATCAAGAATTTGGCAGTATGTCCAACCCGGCCTCACAACCGCAGACCCTGTGGGTAACCACGCCAGCCCAGGACAGACTCCACATCCGGCTTACGTCTAAGACCACCCACCCGGACAGCTGATGAAACTGAGGAGTATTTCTGTCTGTAATAAAGCCCTTTTGTGGGGAAAAATTCATTCTGATTGGCTGGACCTTGCTCCCAGTGGGTGGGCCAGTCTCCCAAGTGGGAGGGCCTATGCCCTCTCAGGCCCACCCATGGCTGCGCCCCTGCCCAGTCATGTGAAATCCATAGATTAGGGCCTAATGAATTTATTTCAATTGACTGATTTCCTTATATGAACTGTAACTCAGTAAAATCGTAGAAATTGTTGCATGTTGCATTTCTATTTTTGTTCAGTATATTTTACTTTTTGTATTGAAAAATGTATGAAGGCACCTTTGAAGAAATATATAAAATAGTTTGAAAATCGTTTATGTTAGATCAAATGCAGTTAGTCTGAGTCAGTCTCATGGTTTCTTTGTCATACATGTTCCTATTCCTTGTGTCGCTTGAACTACACTGAACCAAAATATGAAATGCAGCATGAAAGTGTTGATCCCATGTTTCATGAGCTGAAGAAAAAAACACAGACATTTTCCATGCCACAAACAGCTTATTTCTCTCAAATGGGGGGGGCAGGGCAGTATGAAACATAAAAAAATAATGTATGTACTCACTAACTGTAAGTCCCACCCATGGCCTGCACCCCCTGCCCAGTCAAGTGAAATCCATAGATTAGGGCCTAATACGAATTTATTTCAATTTCCTTATATGATCTGTAACTCCGTAAAAACGTTTAAATTGTTGCATGTTGCGTTTTTATTTTTTGTTCAGTATATAACGTGCATAATTTATTTAGCCACATTATTGAATACACCAATAGGTGGATAGAAAACGGACATTTTCCTCAATAGTATTGATATTGAGGCTATAGGTCTACAGACAGAAAGCAGCAGAGTTGTCCAGGCTCTGTCGCAGCCGGCCGCGACCGGGAGACCCATGGGCGGCGCACAATTGGTCCAGCGTCGTCCAAGGTAGGGGGAGGGTTTGCCCGGCAGGGATGTGGGTTTGTTTCCAACGGGGGCCAGTATGAAAAAAAAAAAAAAACATGTATGCATTCACTAACTGTAAAGTCGCTCTGGATAAGAGCGTCTGCCTAAAGGTGACTAAAATGTAAATATGTCATGTAAATGAGTTATATGGTGATTGCCACCTGCTGTGTCATAATGCGGGTGTAACCAGCAGGCTGTACTATCGGGAGCGTGTAGAGAGGCACGCGCTGCAATAATATCTGCCCGAGACGGTGATACATTGTAGCAGTAGCATGCCGCGCATACAGTTCTTTTGTTACAACAAATGTGGCGACATTGTAGCAGCCTAGTTTTCATATTGATATCCAACAGCTCGTATTCAACACACGTTGATTTTAGACGATTTGACGAACCATTTGTCCCGAACTGTTTTTAAACTGTAAACTCTAAAGAGTCAACAACCTCGCTCTCTTCCTGGTGCTGTGTTCTTAAAGCTTAAAAAGAAAGCATGCGTGTGACATGGGGTTAGCTCTGCTGCGGAATGACGTCAACACTTCAAAACACAGGCAAGTCCAGCACACACTACCGTCCGATTCTGTCGGGTACGATGTACGCTTTAATTTATTCTTAGCCAACTAACTGAGGATATTTCTATCACGTTGCATGCGAATGAAGCTGGAAATTTGAAACGTTAACGACTGTTTTGGATATTTTCGAAGGAATATAATTTTTGCGCAATTGTCCTGGACATTGACATTGTGAACCTAACGTCATAGAATCTAGGGTCTGTACTTGTTGTTGACACGACGCCGATGGGGTTATTTCTGTTCTTTACATGCCCCGAGGATGACTTAGCCTTGAGCAGCCGCGATCATCGGCAACACCGATCGTGTTAAAATTCTATTACAAAGCGGAGTGGACGTCAACGGTGTAAACTGCTTTGGACGGACACCCCTGCAGGTTGTTCTGCGCTACGCTATATCGTCGTGCTAATATTGGAAGACTGTGCCGTGATTATTGTAAAAGAGGAGCCACTGTTCAACGATGCCACCAATGACTTTAGCGTTGCAGATGGCCTTTGTTCAAAAAAAAATACATCGACTGTGTTTATTGAAACCGTAAACCTTAAACCAATAGCATACTGTGAAGAATTGGCATGGGATCTATAGATACCTTGTTATATATGCTATATGTTTTAACGTGCTTTATTTACGTTATAGCTTAGTCTGTTGAGCTCAGCACCGAGTGCGCATGATGGGTTGCAGCAATTGCAAGCGTGGCTTCTGTAGGCCTTCCATTACGTTTTTATCAAGTCCAAATTGATACTTCTATTGTTGGAAATATTTCCATTAGTTTGCCTTTCAAATAAACATAGAACACCTGATATTATACTCTATCAAAATGGTCCATGGCATTACCAATGTAGGCTATATAGGGCAAATGAAGGATGCATGCGAGTTCACCAAATGCACCTAATGTTCCAAACTCAAAAATGATCTCCCCAAAAATGGCCAAAGTTATCCATAACATGATCTATTTTTGTAAAGGAATGTGTTCATATTTAATGACCTAATTAAAACCCTAATTTTGGGCTTATCAAAATGTCTTAGCTGACTCTTCATATTTTGCCTTTAACACTTTGAGTAGAACTGCATTGCGATGCTCTTTAGGTTTAGCTAGCATTACAAATATGTGGCCTACAATTAAAATAAGTAACTAACTAATTGGTAAGATTAATTGTAGGTGACTTATACCTATAAATAAAGTAGTAGCATCAGTTGGGCCTAATTACTTTTTTTTTTTATGTGGATACATTATTATATTGTTATTAGCAAATTGTTAAGTGAATTAAGCAGCACAGATATTTTTGATAATTAAAAACACTTTTCGCAATCCGAAACGAAAAGCATGCGCTTTTTATGGTCTGACAGAACTTTATAGACAAACTGTATTATTTAGTGGTTACTCTGAAATAACTTATTATACACCTATGGCAACATTATTTGCTTGCAACCATAGGCATAATTATTGAATATCCTGTAGCAGAAGGTTTGCAAGTAAAATCAACTGCATTTGTATTTCAGGTGATGATGATGGCAGCTCACCGTTGGCGCAGTTGTTACTAACCGCAAGGAGCGGATCCTAATATCGCAGACCGACACTCCGGGACCACGTTACACGATGCCGCCAGATGGGCTTTTTGGACACGGTAGAAGATCCTTGTCCAATTTCCTCGCTGGACCGGCCAGCCGGGACGGTGAGGAACTGCCGGCCAATCGATTTGGCAAAAGAAAGTGGACACCAGAAATGTCGTTGCGTTTCTGCAGGCTTTATGAATTCAAAGATGCGTTGTATTTATTTGTTTGACGATTTTATTGTATGAACACGACGTATATCCTAGACCCGTTAAGTTCTTAAATACTTTTTTAATCGATAAAAAAATGCTTTATTTATGCTTCTTCTCTATAGACATTGCACACTTTATGCACTTAATCAACGGTTTGTTAATTAGGCTTAAGAGTGCTACAGGTACAATTTTTAATTTTTAGGTGTTAAGTTGTAATTAGGCTATTTATTGTTTTTTAAAATATTAACTCAGTGTGAATAAATCACAGATAGACTGGTTTAGCGTTGCTATAGGAAAATATATACTCTGACGGATGCAGTATTGATAAGGTAAGGAATTTACTGAAAAAAAATAAAAGCAACAAGGTACTGTATGCCTTCCAATACACCCGTTTGAACTTTTGATTAAATGAATAATTGTTTTTATCAGATTGCATTAGCCTTTAAGATGAGTTATTAGAAATCTAAAAGTAAACATTTAGGTAGGGTAAGGGATTTGGTGTATTTTGGATACTAATCTATGCATCGTTTATATTAAGACAATGTTATTGTGGAAATGGGTCTTGGACTTCCTGCATATAAAGCTGACATGATTTGTAGAGTTTTGTATTTTGAATAACTCCCGAGAAAATGGCTGCAATAATGTCAACCCAAGTTGGTCACTTCGATTCTGGAATTATTACTTAAGTACCTACCTACTTAAATATGTATTAATTTAGGCTATACTGGAGCATTTATGGAGCCCAATTTGAAAAACATGCTTCTGCTACAATGTGACGACATTGAATTCAAATGTTTAACTTTTGCTGGCAGGAAATAATCTTAAATAATGGAAGGATCTAGACCACAAATGAATTAGCGTTCCAGTTTGTGAGAAGTAAGGTGATCCCCTTCAGCTCGATAAACTATTGATCTTAATTATTTTTACAACTTAAACATACCTTTTTATTTAGGCCTTTAACTATAATGGGAACATACTTTTTCTGTTGAAACGAATGTTTGGATAGGCTGCAAGACCTAGCTGTGTTTCCTTAACATAGCCCACACACCTAAAACTCAACTAGGGACCCCATTGTTGCCCTCTAATCAGGGACTGGTTTATACCTGGGACACCATGGGTGCGATTAATTTAATACCAGGTAAATAGAAAACCAGCAGGCTCTTTGGACCTCGTAGGGTAAGAGTTGAACGCCCCTGGCCCTACACAATATTCCAAAATCATATATCATTAAACGTATTGGCTTTTCACTGTGGAACAAACACTCACCAGACTGCGTGTAACTTACTGTACAAGAGAAGGCAGCAAGCGGGGCGTTCCTTGAAAATCTCAAATAGTACATTGCGTGAGAACGAATGATCAAGATTTTGGTTCAGTGGGAGTTCAATAGGCCCACGTTGTTAAAACGAATATAAATGTTGTTGTTAACTCAGTCATTCCGCCATTTTGCTTCATATTTATTTGGAAATGACTCAAACTAGACCACTGTAATATTAATTGGTGAATTTTATATACATATATATATATACATATATCTATTTGGGGTCAAAACACACTTGTACTTTGTATAAGGAGAGATGCCTAAAGCATAGATGCGACGTTTGACGCTTGTAAGTTTCTCTTATCATTTCGCACCAGGCCAGCTGGAAGCCACAAACACAACTATTGGAACGCTGGTGCAAAATCATTGCAAATGCACGATCAACAAGGCAGGAATGAATGCAAGAACCCCACACTTGTCCTCCGAGTCCGGAAATGACTCGAGGCATGTATTAGGCTATTGGAACTGTCAACACTAAGCAGTCATTACAATGTATCCATTTTGTCTTAAGGATACATTTTTAGTAGTGGCAATTTATTATTGGAAATGTTTAGTAGACAATCAACATGAGGGAGCCAATGCAAATATTTGAAGAAGCCTAATAATTAAATGGAAAAAATATATCATTTGTGTATTTTGAAAGTAGGCTATATTTAAACCATGGTGTACTTCTTGAAGCTTGTTACGCTTTGTAATTTCAAAGTCCATTTACTTGCAGAAATGCTGCATCATGTTTTCGACTTCCAGACAGTATGCTTTTCCGGAAAGCCTCATGTTTCTCTAACTCAAACGTATTTGAATGGTGTACACAACTTGTCACTAAAGTGCACAGTACAGTAGCGTAGATGTAGCGATAAATGGAGAATATTGATTAGCATCTGGCATAGATGGCACACGCACTTTGCGAAGGGCACTGTCACTGTCACTGAGCAACAGAAGTGAGCACACATTATGCAGAAACAGAAATGATAGGAAGTCCAATGTTGAGCACATGGTGCAGTTGTCACTTCACAAACAAGTGTTAGGTTAAGATTCTAGCTAACTTCCTGATTTTTTAAAATGAAAAGCACATTTCAAATCTACAAACTTTATTGATTTTGTCACACTTGCAAACACATTTGACATGTACATGCAGTCAAACACATAATCATAACAGAATATCAACCATCATGTTGACAGTTAGGCCTACTTACTGAAGTGAACCCTTTAGGATCCCATTGATAATACTGTAGCTCTGAATCCATGTAAGAAGAAATGCTTCGTTAAAATGAAGGAAGTAATTTTGAAGATAGTTTGAGATTATGTCACATGATATGGTACAGATCGATCATGCTCTCGGTGGGAAGTTTCTTAATGAAACAAGGCATTTTATTGAATGGAAAATATATTTATGAGCTATGAATCCAACTATTCCCCATTAACTCACTAACCCAATACTTAGAAGTAAAGAGCCTGGAATCTATCAACAATGTAGTTTGACCTTTGTTTCTGGGCATAAACACAGTGGATTAACAGAGTAGGGTAAAGTTAACCCTAGTCACTGATCTTGGGTCAGTTTTGCATTTTCCCCACTATGAATGGTTATGGTTAGGATTGTGGGAGGAAGCTGATCCCAGATCTGTACCTAGGTGAAACTTCACCCCCTGAGCCGGATAAACAGGACTGAGGCTTTATGAACGAGTGGCAGCTGCTTTTGATTGAATGTCCTGTTCCAAATATACTGCAAAAAGTCTAGGGTTCGTCACATAGACCTACATGTATCAGATCATATGGGCTACAAAACAATCCCTGAAAACAACCCGACTAACTCATTTTCTTTTCAGAAGACATTAGAGACATACCAAAATGTGTGTAATTACTCATTAAAGTATCTACAGTATGAAAACAATGGCTGAAATCAACAGCATATAAAACCACGGTAAAATACTGACAGTTAATGTATATATATAAAAAACATATTTGACCCCCAATCTTATCAGGGATCTTTGAAGTGACCAGAGTCTGACACCCATTTAATGTCCCATCTGGAAAGACGGCACCCTACACAGGCGCAATTTCTCCCAATCACTGCCCTGGGGCATTGGGAACTTTTTTACCTAGAAGAAAGAATGCCTCCTATTCGCCCCCAACCCCCAGCAGCAAGATCTGGTTTCCTATCTGGGGACCCCACCCTAAGCGAGATGCAAAAGCAAGCCAGCAGTGGGATGCAGTGGTGGTATGTTGCTGGCAAACGATGTAATGTTACTCAAATGTGTTGTGAAATCCTGGCGAATGTACAGTACTGAAAAACATGCAGATCAGAGCACTTCGGTGATTCACTGATGAGGAATCGAGAGAGAGATTAATCCATTGTCCGTATTGGTGGCTGGTGTAAGTTGCAAGTCATTCTCTGTTCTACGGGGGTGAAGAGGGCTGGCTTCGTGGTTCTCAGTGTTTCTGGTAGCATTATTAGAGGATTGCGCTGTTGTCTGGAAAAAGAAACCAAACACCAAAACACACACTAAATAGTAAAGCAGAGGTACTAAAAAAAACAGTTTTTGGAAAATACACATATTGCTAATCTGTTAGTAAAACAAACATAATATGTTAGTTTTTAGCGTTTGCGCGCATGAAGTCATGTGCCATACTGGAATTTCTGTTTAGCATCGCCAAATTGCAGTCCCACTCTCATTGACTGGAAGTGTCGCTGAGGGATGAATAGTGAAGAGAATGTAAGACTAAGGGCCTTCACATTATGGCTCATTGGGTTCAGAGCCAGGTGTCCTGGAGGAGAGGGAAATCACCTTGAACACCAGACCTAGGTTCAAATATAATTGATTTCTTTATCACTTTTGGGACTATTCCATTAGTTCTTATATAAGCAGGATTCAGTATGTTCAGAGCTAGAACGTCCTGAAAGACATCACCTTTAACACCACGCTTATATACAGACCAGAAGCCTGACATGTTTTGAGAAGCATCAGACAGGTCATCATTTTATCACCCAATAACTATCCAATGTTAATGCACCGACTCACCGCACTCAGTGAGAATCAGCATCTGAGAATGAGCAGCGAGTAACTTGAGTGAGAATGTGCTAACTGAGCTCCAGACCTGATAGAAAGTGCTACATACTGAACAGCACCCAGCTCTCCTACGTGTCTTACATACCCATGCAAAGGTGACACGCTAATGTATGTTGTACATTGCCATGTTAGTCTGGGAGGTTGATATTTAGTAAGATTGAAAAAAATAAGTACTAAATTGCCCGAGATGATAAATAAAGTTGAATTATACTATTCTATTCAAACCCACCTGCAGAGATTAATCCTGGTCACATTACAATGGCAAGCCCTACCTTCAGAGCCTTTATGGGGTGGGTCCAGTCCTCCTGGGTGCAGATCAGGGGGAATACAGTGAGCAGGATACTGCTGGCCTTATGTTGGTATTCTCCTTCATGGTCTTCAGACGCTTGTCGACGCACACCTGGGACAAGCAGGAATTACATTTAATGGAGAAAACGGATACGTATTTTTTTTGTGGGATTGAGGTGTTTATTTTGTGAATTACGCCTCCAAAGACGGAGAAAGATGCCGGACAGACAGCCTTAAAACACTCTGCGAGACCAAAGGACGTGCCTTTCACAAGGGGGAGACTCAAACACTTATAAAATACCGTCTCAAACAAGTGTTAGGTTTTTAATAAATGAGTACATGCTGCTGTAAATATTCTCGTAAGCACCATTTTTTTCACACACCATTTTTTTCGCTTCATTTTTAGAAGAGTAATAGTACCATTCAAAGTTTGTTTTTACAGTATAACCAAGTCTGTTTGAAGCGGTGGCGGTTCATACAGATAAATACTTCTCGTGGAAACGGACAACAAACACGCCCTCCTTGTTGATGTGTAATTACATGCGTTTACCCATATTATCGCCCATTGTTATTGTGGATGCAATCCACACTCTCAGGTAATCTGACAGAGTCACGCCAATGACAGATCGTAGTGCCACTGCCTGGACAGTCAGCAGAGCCAGTTTGACACGTTAACACATTGCGCTACGTCAATAGCATTCCTTTCTACCTTCCTTTCTTTTTTTACCCGTCTTGTGATTGTCCCCAGGCAACGGCATTCAAACGTCAACATTTTGAATTTGAGCGCAACTAATGTTTTTCTCAATCAAGCCTCAATTGAAATATTGTGAGAAACAAAATAAGCAAACACGCCAGTGAATCAAAGCTCCTCTCTTCTTGCCAGTTCACACAGGACATTCCTACACTGTACTGTGAGCCTATAGGTTCAGTTTGAGCTTGAGCTTGAGTTTGAGTGCTCAATGCACATGGCTTAATTGTTCAACAGCAGGGCATTTGTTTCCATACTAAGTTTCTAAGTGTGTTGTGTGTATTAATGCGTTTTAGGCCTTACATCTTGCAGGGGTTGAAAACTGGGTGCTGGAAAGCTGGGCCCATCTTGTAAAACATATGGCAGCTAGCCCGGGGAGTGATTTCTATACGAACCGTTTGCTTACACTATAAAATAACACACCTGTTCTCCTGATGTACGGTAACACAACAGCCCAAGTCAAAGGGAGTATTAAATGCACTAAAGATAATCTAATAGTCTGTTATATCACGATAATCCTTGTTTGTTGTGTAATAATTACCTTCGATTACGATTTAACAGACATTACTGCCTATTGTTATCAGTGGTCATGACAACACGAAACAATAACTGAAACACATTAGAGAGAGCGTATATCTATCTGATCACGGGAGGGGACTCTGTCAGACAGACAGACAGTGATGTGGCCATGGAGACTTTGGCCACAGGAGCTCCAACGACATCAACTCTGCGTCCCAAATGGCACCCTGTCACCTATTTAGTGCCCTACTTTTGACCAAGCAAGGGCTGCATGAAGATGTGATAAATATTGATCCTTACAATACAGTAGATTCAGTAACTGATGATAGAAACCTATTATAAAACTTAAGGCTATAAAGCCATGATAACCATGTTGATCTTATCCAATGGAAAGGCAATGCAGGTAATAAGGCAATCCTTTTTCACTATTAACAACATCTAGGATGGAGCTAAACTTGTAAACAATTTGATCTAATCATACATTTATGATGGGTATGTATTTTATTGGCTACATTGAGATAACTTAATTACAATGATGAAATCAGACAAATTGTTCTACACTCAATGTCAACTAGGCTAAATGCCATGCAGCTCCAGATAGCATGCCGTTTATAACAAGACGATACAATCTTGGGTGGCCCACCCCAACTGTATGTTACCATGGTACTCCTCAAGGGACATTAACTGATATAACCTTCTAATGTCATGTTGATACACTACGACATGAGACCAGGTTCGTTTCTGAAATGGAGCACAGTGACCACAACATGTGACCAGCAAAACATGAATTTATTGTTGTGTGCCCTAATGAACACACCCCTGAACTGAGGGGCTGTTGTGTTGTGATCTCTTCCCAGGCCCCGTGGACAACTGTATACCGGTGACTCCACCTCTGCTGGCAGGATTCACACCGGAGGCTGGCAGGCTCACAGCGGAGGCTGGCACGCTCACAGCGAGGAGGGCGGGAGCCAGGGAGGGAGGGTGTAGAGCAGCCGGAAGGATGTGGCGAGAGGGTGTGCAACAGGAGGGGAAGGAGGGGGAGGCGGCCAGGAGGTCAGCTGCAAGAACTAGGAAGGGGGATGTCGGGTAAGGGCACGGAAGCCGAGCTCCCCAGACATAATATATCAACTGGATAGTGGGTGGCAGTCACTCACTCGGAAGCTGGTGTGTGTGTGTGTGTGTGTGTGTGTGTGTGTGTGTGTGTGTGTGGGAGGTACTTCAGAGCGATATAATAATCAGGCGAAAGAATTGGAAACGTCAAACAGTTGCCTGTAAAATGCTGACGGGGAGGAAATTTACACTGGACAAATGTCATTGTGCAATTTCAAATCCCTAAAATACTATTTGAAAGAAGTTACATTTGTTTTGCTACAGCTTTGTGACAGAGGCATATTACTATTTAGTTATTATTAACTGGATAGACACATTTTGAATTCCTGCTTTGATTATGTAAGAATATAAATGCATTTATTCAAATTGAGTTGACCTCTAGGTCAGTGTGACAGCTGGAGTACACTTTGGGAGCCATTTCCAGAAACGGAATGGTCACTTCAACCCTCATGTCACGGACATTTTAGACACCACTAAACAATGGCTCCTAATGATGGGGAAGTGACTAACCTTCGCACACAGGATATAAAAAAAATCAATTTCATAATTCAATTACCTTATACTACGAACTTTCTTGATAAATCTTTCTTTCACCCCTAACCTATTAGGATTTAGTTTTTCCTAAAGACAGTGACGGTGACAACACTCACCACGAGTGGGGGGAAATATTCTCTCACCGCCCCCAGAATGAAGTGGGAGAGACTGGAGCTCTGAATCGAAGTGGTAAAATAAAAAGCTCTGACGCATTTCAGTTCTTATTTTTGCTTAATATTGCAGTTGGACATGTCCAACCGCTGTGAAAGCGGATGCAAGACATATGACCAAGTAACCACATGCAGTACATGAATGTGCCATCTTAGTGAAACGGGCTCATTTGCATAACATAATTTTCCAGATAGCCTGTGTTGTGGTTCAACTGAAACTTGGGGACATTCCTAAACACATCACTCCTCGAAACAGTTACAGACCCTTTCACACACTTGTGTAAACGCCTCTTCCCTGTTGCCTGGGTTGCTGTCTAGAGGTTCCACGCCACTGCCGGCGTGGGTGTCGATGCGCATCCGTCCCACTGCGTGTTTGACACGCTCTCCTCCTGTCTTCCCTGTCCTGTCTACTAACTTTCCTATCAATAAAACATGTAACGTAATGAAGTCTCCGCACACTCAGGATCAATGCACACATTTCATTGAATAAGGCTAAGCTTTCGGTCGCAAGACCTTCATCAGAGCATACAATCAATAAAAATATAAAAATATACGATAGTGGAGGGAATTTCCACACAAAAAAATAACTCACCGCCTCCTCATGCTCCTTCCAGCAGTCGTAGTCGGTGGCCATGGCGATGCTGGCGTAGCAAAGACCCGCCTCCTTGGCGAGGACCACCTCGGGCACGCTGGTCATGTTAATGACGTCGGCGCCCCACTGGCGGAACATCAGGCTCTCGGCGCGCGATGAGAAGCGAGGGCCCTCGATGGTGAGCACCGTACCCTGCGGGTGGCACTTCACCCCCAGGCCCCGCGCCACCTCCAGCAGCACCTGGGCATGGGGGAGGGAGAGGCGTGACTTCATTTTCTGGGAGAGAGTGGTCAGTGTTTTTGTCAATGCCCATGTTTTTGTGTTTTATGAACACTTGGAAAGAAGAAAATAATTGTAACTATGCAAAGCCTCATTACACACCAACAACCAAAAAGTTCAAATACACAGGTGGCTGGTAGCACCTTAATTTGGGAGGACAGGCTCATAGTAACGGCTGGAACGGAAGGAATGAAACAGTATCAAACACAAACACATTGTTTCCAGGTATTTGATACCATTCCATTGATTATTATGAGCCGTCCTCCCCTCACGAGAATCCTGTGTTCCAATGCCATAACATTCACTCTCTCCCCAACAGGCAACACTTGATGTACATTACAATAACATTTATAATGTAGTGGCGGGGGTTGATTTGGAACCAGGCCCCAGACACCAGTCTAGGTGCTAGTGGTTGATTTGGAACGGAGCCGTGGACACTGACCTCCCTGGTCCGGGTGCAGAAGGGCTCAGCCATGGGGATGTGAGACACGCCTGGGGGACTGGTGGGCCTCCCGTCGTACAGCGTCTGGGCTCTCTTTGTTGTCCTGGGAGGGAGGGAGGGAGGACACACAGGAAATGACAGGTCAGTGACAAGGGTTGGGTTCAACAACTCTGTTACCATGGTTCGTCTCACTCAGGGTCCAAAACAAGAGGAACATGCACCTGCTGGCAGTTATTCTGGAGAATTTCTCTCTTCCGTTTAACACGTCAATTCTTGTCTGACTTTGTTTCCTCGCAGTGCAAAAAAATACTTTATCAAAAACATTCTAAGATATTATAAATAGGCTACATTCTTAAAGGGTGGGCTCAGAGTGACTACATTCTAGGTCAAATATTGGTATTCTTTTCTCTTTTAAGGTTTGAGTTGGTGTCTGAATGTGAAAGGCATTCATCCTGTCACTGTAGGGAAAACAAAGTGTTTCTAATCCACAGCCACAAGTAGTCATCATTGCAATGACTAATACATGCTGAATGGATCAGGGTATTTTAATAACAATCCTGGGCTTTGCAACAGCTGGCCCTCACAATACAATGACAAACAGATCCCCATAGTCACTGAGGAGAAGAAAAAAAAGAACTTAAAATATTTCATGGCTGGATACATAGAAACGAGCCACAAACTGTTAAGCAATGTGGACTAAATCTGGGAATTACGGCATGGAATCCCCCAAAACCTTTATAGGAGGAGGAGGAGGCTAGCTATTAACCCTTTACACTCGCACCCGTATACAGATTGGAAATGGCAGATTTGGCCACTGATAAAAGCCTAAATTGGAACGGAGTGGCTGTATAAGTAACATACTATAAATGACAGAGCTCAGCACTGTATGTTTTGGACTGACAGCTGTTCTGAACTTGGGCACCGCACGCGACAAGAAGTTGCCCCCATTCCTCCTGCTAATTGGGCAACTTTTGCACATTTTTGTTGTCTTGAGTGAGGGAAATGCTGTAAATAAAGAGGACTCTATGTGTTTTGAAAGACGTTGAGGATTATAATAAATACCGCTTTGATGTCATGCAAGCAAGCCAAACACACGTCCAAATATGCACTTCACATTTCCATATCATACAACTAATGTCATATACAGGGTCAATGTTTATGGTCACTAGGTTTGATGTACAGTTACAAGATGTCGTCATACCCTGGGTTGTTATGAACAGAATGAGCCGGTTTGTTTATTGTGAAGAAAAGTCACCTCGGACCACGCATCTGAATGTACTCATGACTCCTTTCTATGCACATCAAAATTACGATTTGTTTCTCTGAATTGCCTTGTGAAAGCCTAACACTGTAAGATCATATTTTATAACTTAGCTAGTCATGTTGGCAATAGAACAAGCTTTTAAATGATGCCCACCTGACCCAGATTGCGATTTATAATGGGCTGTTTTATGATTGCGTAAACAACAGCAGTAACTGTGTGATGGTGGGGATGCAGGGTTGTGTTCCATACAAAACAACTACACGTCTTCTTGCTCTAGTAGTTCCTCAACAGCACAGCTAGGAGAGATTTTAAAAAAGCACTGTATAGTTGAAGGCTCTTCTTTGTGTCATAAAGTGCATTGAAATTACATAGGAATTGTGCACACTTTGGAGAGGTGTGGCGCCACTTGGAGACACCAGTAAATAGAGATGGCCTGGGACATTTCTTACTAAGGCTTGAAGTCACACAACACAGACAACAACCCATTTCTGCTTTGGGTGTCACAGTGAGAGCTCAGCGAAGCTCTGCTAACAGGTCTCTCTGTGCCCACATCATCAACAGAGGAAATCAGCTGTTATACAGATCATTGAGAGCAGGACCGATACATAGTCAAGTCAGAGGTCAGTGAGTGCATGCGCCGACTACAGAGTGACCTTGGATTCCATACAGAGTGACCTTGGATTCCATACAGGTGTGACCTTGTACTCCCCCAGGGTGCTTGGTTAAAGGCACTGGGACCGCAGTGCACCCAGCTTACCAGAGTGACCTTGGACTCCAGGTGGACGAGTGGCCTTGGCTCCAGTATAGAGCATGGCCTTGGCTCCGTACGGCAGTGACCGTTGTATCTACAGAGTAAAACTGATCGTGCTCTGGATAGGCTCCTAAGAGTCGCTTGACTAAAATGTAAATGTAATACTCCATACAGAGTGACCTTGGATTCCAGAAATGCTGAGGCAACATGGCATTCCAAGACATTTACATTTTTACATTTTAGTCATTTAGCAGACGCTCTTATCCAGAGCGACTTACAGGAGCAATTAGGGTTAAGTGCCTTGCTCAAGGGCACAGACAGATTTTTCACCTAGTCGGCTCGGGGATTAGAACCAGCGACCTCTCGGTTACTGGCACAACGCTCTTAACCACTCAGCTACCTGCCGCCCCATTCTATAAAGGAAATGTATAGTGACCCACCCCTCCCTCCATGCCGTCCCCCACCAAACTAAAACTAAGTGTGCGAGTAGAATATTCCAGAAATGCCACGACTGAGAAATAACCTACTGTTGTCAATGTCAACAAGACTCCCGAGGAGGAACATTGGCTACTGTCAGCGAAAGCAGAGACTATAATTAGGCTATGTATTGTATTGCTCACTCATAGTAGTTTGGAAAATATACCTCATCTTAGCACTAGACACACACATCCTGTCCAGTACCACATACTGTAAAGTGATGCAAAGCTCCAGTGAGTGAGTGAGAACTGGGGAGACCAGAGACCAGAGTTAATGCTCGCAGCAGGCGAGCAGAGAGAAATCCTAGCTAACCTAGACAACAGGCCAGCAGTGTTTGGAACAGGAGCAGGGGGCAAAACAAATGACTCACTGATGTTGTAAGATAATCATAAAAGTAAACCCTTCAGAAATATGCTGGATGGGTCACATGCTGCGCAGTGGGACAAGACTGAACAAGTCCTAACATGTTAGCTTCCCTATTCTGTCCAACAGAGCCTGCCTCTGCTTGTTGTAACAGTAGGCTATCAATAGAATCAGAGTTTACAACACATATGGGTGGATTGGCGGTGATGAGGCATAGCTTCTCTGAGAGCTGCACAGAGGGGAGGACGTGGAGTCAAAGTCAGACGGCAAACCCGAGGGAGGATTGCAGAAATGATCTGCTATTTCTCATTCAATGCACTACGTTTTGACTTCTTGACGACGGACAGAGCTTGGAGACAAAGGTTTTTGTGTGCACTGCATTCTAAATCAACAAGACTGCCTCATGAACACATTCTCAATTTACGGTCCATTGCATAGAATTCTACTGACAATTCAATTCAATGCAGCAACACAGCCTCAGGACAATGAGAGGAGTTGTGTTCCACTCTGATAGAATAATGGGTAGAGTTGTGTGTGGTGACTTGGAATAGGTGTTTCTTCAAGGTTGAGGCAACACACAGGCAAACACATTGGATAATCGTCCTAAAAATACCATCCAATCAAAACATTGGATGCCTGGGCACTTTAGAAAGAATAGCCTATTACTAGTAGAGAAAAATTCAAATTCAGCATGTTTTATCAGTACTACAACTGATGGCCATCACATCTGTTTTGGGCTGCAACATTTCTAGATAGAGTTCTTCTGAAATCCTGGTTGGATCATCCCCTAAACCAGGAGGGAACAAGCCACGGAGGGAATTCTTCAACTGGGAATCATCCCACAGGGATATCTGACAAACTTACTGAGAACTGAAGTTCTGAAGAACTTGCTGCATCTAATTTCTGTTTCATTTTGACACACTAGCCTATATTAATGAATCTGAGAACAGCCAGAGAGGACACACTTGTGAAAGGTGTGTTGATTCCTAGGTGTGGTGTAGGTCTGCTTACGTACAGTAACAAGATGCCATTCCACCAGCTCAGGGAATTCGTCCGGAAGAAGGAACCTTGATTAGGTATTACATGTTCCACTACTTCCTCTGTCAGAGGTATCTTGGGCTCATCTGGTTCTCATCCCGTAGTTTACTTCAGGTCACACGGTCATAATATTACCAAACAATGCTGCTCAACTGAAGGTTGTACAGAGGTCTAGGCCTAACCGTGGGAAACATGACTCATGCTGAAGTACTATTTTACTGATGTTACTGAAATGCATTCCCATAGACAGACCGAGACAAAGGTGATAACATTCAAAACTGAACAGTCATTTGTGATGCAAATACCTTACACCTAGGCCTATTTCTCGAGTTCATCCCTTTCACTGAAACACAATCGAACCTTATACACAGCTACGACATGGAGGATAGACCCACTGAACTTCCGGTATGTCACAATTCACGCCCTAAGCACATTCCACAACGCATCAGCTAACACAACCACTTCCTACAAAACAACCTCATCAGATCCTAGGTCTCAGTTCATTCAAAACCTGTTACAGTCCTCCTCATTCACAAGAAATTAGAAGACCACATATTGAAGTAAAAAAACGGGAAACCCCTGTTTCAAACCAGCGGCCCTTAAAACCCTACGAGTCCTGTCTGTTCTTTAAAAAAAAAGTGTTGGTTTCCTCTCATGATGCAGATCTAGCCACGATGGGACACATGTGGCACCTGTACTCTGCCACACAGACAAGTCCCGGGCCCACAGTGCAGTCAGTTTCAGAGCATCGCCTATCAACCAATCATCAGACACAATCTCATTCCTTCTCTTAGGGAATGAGGAAATGAGAGATACACAGCGGTTGGCCGTGGGATGATAGTCGGAGTCGCTGACTATAAGAAATACCAGTCAGAGAATGTGGTCTTCAGAGATAAGTCATGTGAGCCAGGATGCCACCGTCTGTTCCTGTTTTACTCCATTGCCTTTGTTGTTGCCTTTCTCCAGGCTGGAATACTGTACACACACTCAGCATTAGCCACTGTTTGTAAGGGGAAAAAATGGACAACTTGCAAGTTCTTTTGAATGTTATCAGTTGAGATAGACGTCGCACTGTCTGAACTCGCTAGACATAAGAAAGATGTTTGAGAGATTAAGGAATCCTTGTCCGAGCCAGACCGGCCCATTTGAGAGATAGTGACTTGGGAAAAAAATCTCAGTTATTTGAAGAATTACTCTTGATGACTTCTCATTCCTACTGTAATTCTACCACCATCGCTTTACAAACCTTCTGTTTTGCCATGACACATGTACCGTTCCATGTATACTCCACCAGGTATGTAGTAGGTAGAAACCTAAACAATATCCAGACGTATCAATTGCTAGCATTTACAGATAGGCTATGTTTGACTTTTACTCCATAGCTATAATGAACTAAAATAAATGGTACAGCCATAGGTGGGCCTTGGAGGGCATAGGCCCACCCACTTGGCAGCCAGGCCCAGCCAATCAGAATTAGTTTCCCCCCACAAAATGGCTTTATTAACAACAGAAAGGTGAAGAAGCCAGATGTGGAGGTCCTGGGCTGGCGTGGTTACATGTGGTCTGCGGTTGTGAGGCCGATTGGATGTATTGCCAAATTCTTATGGTAGAGAAATGAACATTACATTCTCTGGCTCCCTCAAAACTTGAGACATCTCTGGCATTGTGTTGTGTGACAAAACTTTAAAGTGGCCTTTTATTGTCCCCAGCACAAGGTGCACCTGTGTAATGATCATGCTGTTTAATCAGCTTCTTGATATGCCACACCTGTCAGGTGGATGGATTATCTTAGCAAAGGAGAAATGCTGACTAAAAAAGATGTAAACAAATTTGTGCACAAAATTTGAGCGACATAAGCTTTTTGTTGCGTATGGAACATTTCAGGGACACTTTATATGTTGCGTTTATATTTTTGTTAATGTACATAACTGTACATATACCAGAGAATAATTGGATTTGGACTCAATCAATAGACAACAACAATTGCACTAACCTCTGGCAACCACCATGTCCAACAGACTGCTTTCATTCTCATTACAATGGTGGATTCAACCTTAGGTTAGCCCTGGGTTCCAGGCCTAGGAAACTCTGGCACTCACCGGTCTATGAACTGGTCGATGATGACGATGTCTCCTGGTTGGATCTCTTCCCGGAGGGAACCACAGGCTGTGGTGGCCAGGAGATGTGTGCAGCCCTCCTCTCGCAACGCCCAGATGTTAGCCTGGTAGTTGACGTTTGTTGGCATGATGGTGTGCTGTCTCCCATGCCTAGGGACCAGTAAAATGGGGAGTGTGAATAGTTTTCAGTGCTTGCCGCAGGAAAGAGAAAGGCTGAAAAGGAATCGCTAAATTGACTCTTATAGCACGTAATCCCCTAGGACACGTTTGTAGCTCTGAAAGGATTTGTTTGTGTTGGCTAAGCAATATGGCTACAAGCTCCACTTGTAAAAAGGGCAAGCTGTTTTTTTTGCCATTCTACTTATACCTATCTGATTATTTTACATCTACATCAGTTTGCTAGATGGCTAGTGGTGGATTTGGTATTGGGGAATGTTTAGCCTATTGGAGAAGAGAGATCAGGTCAAATTTGTTTTACAATTGCAACGCACAGCCACTAGATGGCGCAAATGCATAAGATACAGAAGTGGAGTTCATTTGGCTCAGTACACTTAGGATCTCTCCACAGGAGAATCTCAATTGCATACTCCTCGCATCCTTCTCTAAACCCATTGGATGAGAAAGCCAGAGGAGAGAGGACACGAAAAGAACGCAATGGAGATTCTCCAATTCATGCCACTGCTTACCTTGCAAGTAGCACACATTCAACATTTTTGATCTTCCCTATTACAAGGGCATCTGAAGGCTGTTTGGGTTGTAGGGGGAAAACAGAGAAAATATGTAATTAGGTAGAATCTAAGGCACAGTCTTCAGCTGGTAAAAGATTGGCATTACACTGGCACAGTGGAACACAGAGATTGGTGTTGCCTAATAAACCAGACTGTGATACCAATTCTTGGTATCCACCTCATTTTCTAAATGTTGCTACGGACACAGCCAAACAACGGTAGTGATGGAGTCGACTTCCGCTTTACCTCCCTACGGCAGCGTGCCAGTGGCAAACTTGACAGAGTAAATTATTTGAAGGAGTCAAATTATAAAGTATAAAAGTCAAGTAAACAAGTATAAGTTTAAAGATGCACTATGCGGAAATCATCCCCCCCCCCAATTCCTGGTTGCTAAAATTCAAATAATTTGCGTAATTTTAGTTTGTGACAAAACAAGCAAATACAAGAATCATTGTACCATCTAAACCGCTGTGAAATATATTTTCCAGAATCCTACCGGTTATCTGTGCGGTTGGTCCTTCAGCTGGTCAAAATGTTATACCCGGGTATTGCCGTTGAAATTTATATCACCTGGCACATGCGCAAAACCACGTAAACACCTGCAAGACTTTGGTTACTTTTGCATCGCATGCATGTACTTTCGTCTTGTGCACTTGCCTTAGGTCATGAGCAAACATCTTGATTGCCGCACACAGAGACCCCCGTTTTGAAGCCTGTTTAAGAATACTTTCCAGTGGATACTTTGTCTAAAATTTCAACCAGCTGAAGGCCCAACCCCACGGACAAATCGGCAGAGTAAGTTCAAATATAATTTTTTATTCAACATTCGTGAGACAAGAGACATTTTGTTTTTGTTCTATGTAAATGTGCGTAGGTACAGTGGGGAAAAAAAGTATTTAGTCAGCCACCAATTGTGCAAGTTCTCCCACTTAAAAAGATGAGAGAGGCCTGTAATTTTCATCATAGGAACACGTCAACTATGACAGACAAATTGAGGAAATAAAAACCAGAAAATCACATTGTAGGATTTTTAATGAATTTATTTGCAAATTATGGTGGAAAATAAGTATTTGGTCAATAACAAAAGTTTCTCAATACTTTGTTATATACCCTTTGTTGGCAATGACACAGGTCAAACGTTTTCTGTAAGTCTTCTCAAGGTTTTCACACAGTTGCTGGTATTTTGGCCCATTCCTCCATGCAGATCTCCTCTAGAGCAGTGATGTTTTGGGGCTGTCGCTGGGCAACACGGACTTTCAACTCCCTCCAAAGATTTTCTATGGGGTTGAGATCTGGAGACTGGCTAGGCCACTCCAGGACCTTGAAATGCTTCTTACGAAGCCACTCCTTCGTTGCCCGGGCGGTGTGTTTGGGATCATTGTCATGCTGAAAGACCCAGCCACGTTTCATCTTCAATGCCCTTGCTGATGGAAGGAGGTTTTCACTCAAAATCTCACGATACATGGCCCCATTCATTCTTTCCTTTACACGGATCAGTCGTCCTGGTCCCTTTGCAGAAAAACAGCCCCAAAGCATGATGTTTCCGCCCCATGCTTCACAGTAGGTATGGTGTTCTTTGGATGCAACTCAGCATTCTTTGTCCTCCAAACACGACGAGTTGAGTTTTTACCAAAAAGTTATATTGGTTTCATCTGACATTCTCCCAATCTTCTTCTGGATCATCCAAATGCACTCTAGCAAACTTCAGACGGGCCTGGACATGTACTGGCCTAAACAGGGGGACACGTCTGGCACTGCAGGATTTGAGTCCCTGGCGGCGTAGTGTGTTACTGATGGTAGGCTTTGTTACTTTGAGGTCCCCCCGTGTGGTTCTGGGATTTTTGCTCACCGTTCTTGTGATCATTTTGACCCCACGGGGTGAGATCTTGCGTGGAGCCCCAGATAGAGGGAGATTATCAGTGGTCTTGTCTATGTCTTCCATTTCCTAATAATTGCTCCCACAGTTGATTTCTTCAAACCAAGCTGCTTACCTATTGCAGAGTCAGTCTTCCCAGCCTGGTGCAGGTCTACAATTTTGTTTCTGGTGTCCTTTGACAGCTCTTTGGTCTTGGCCATAGTGGAGTTTGGAGTGTGACTGTTTGAGGTTGTGGACAGGTGTCTTTTATACTGATAACAAGTTCAAACAGGTGCCATTAATACCGATTAACTAGTGGAGGACAGAGGAGCCTCTTAAAGAAGAAGTTACAGGTCTGTGAGAGCCAGAAATCTTGCTTGTTTGTAGGTGACCAAATACTTATTTTCCACCATAATTTGCAAATAAATTCATTAAAAATCCTACAATGTGATTTTCCGGAGAAAAAAATTCTCAATTTGTCTGTCATAGTTGACGTGTACCTATGATGAAAATTACAGGCCTCTCTCATCTTTTTAAGTGGGAGACCTTGCACAATTGGTGGCTGACTAAATACTTTTTTTCCCCCACTGTATGTAGCCCTGGAAAACCCTTCACCTTATGTAGGGTTTTCAGTGGTTACATTCGCCCACATTTGGCTCCATGTCAACTACAATTGCTGTGTTTTAACGTTAAGAAAAGTAAATAATCATCACTTTCAAACCGGTTTTCAAAACCTATGCCGATGTGCCCATCATCTTTCATATCAGCGAGAAAGAATCTTTCAAATAAAAAATATTCACTTACTGTAGCAGTTTTGCACAGATCCACAAACTGTGTGTGCCTCCAGTTGACAAACTACACTTCCTCCCCAGTTACGCTTACACACAGGTGTTCAGAGCACGTTAGATAGCCAATGTCTTCCATAAACAATTGCTGTAACATGGAGATATGGCCTTGTGGGAACACTAACCCTACCCCTATAAAGATGTGTGTAGTAATTTAAGATTGTGTTTTTAGACAATTATTTCTTGCTAATATGAAAGATACGTACTGCAAGCAATGCTGATATGAAAGACACATTTCCAAAAACGTACCGCAAGCGATGCGTGTTAATGTTTAGAGCAAGCGTCGGAGCTCTTAACAAAACTACCCCGGTCAGACGATACTATTGTCAATAGGCGCTAAAGCAGTTAGCAACTATGAATGGGGTAGTGGCTTAGCCCTTGATCATGCCTCTCAGTTCCATTACATTACGCATAAGAGTCATTGGACGACGGCGTCTTCTGTAGGGGGGAGTTTTGTTAAGAGCCACGACGCTCGGTCTGAACATTCGCTTGCGGTACGGTTTTGGAAGCGTAAAACGAAAGGTTAAATTGATACACACTCTTATAGGGTTAGGGTTCCCACCCGGCCATATTTCCACGTTACAGCGCTTGTTTACTGAAAACAGACGGAAGACAGAGTGGACTACCTGTGCTAATTAGCTATCGGTGTCTCCGAACACCTGTGTGTAAACGGAAGACAGACGCCACAAACGTGTTTGTCACTGAAAAATACTGTCTGCTGCAACTGTGTTAAAACCAGTTAAAACAGTAAGTGTATATTTTGATGTGACATGAAAGTAGAGGGATTTATGTTTCTAGAACCATACTGCAATTGAGCCTCCCGAGTGCCGCAGCAATATAGGACTCAGAAGGCTCAATTGGGGTACGGTTCTAAAACATAAAGCCCTCTACTCCCATATCACATCAAAATTATTTCACAAATGCTAAATATACACTTACTGTACACTGTTTTAACCGCCACTACAACCTGGGGTTCGATCCCAGGCTGTGTCACAGCCGGCTGTGACCGGGAGCCCATAGGGCGGCGCACAGTTGGCCCAGCGCCGTCCGGGTTAGGGGGAGGGTTTGGCCGGGGGCTTTCCTTAGCTCATCGCGCTCTAGCGACTCCTTGGGCCGGACACCTGCAAGCTGACTTCGGTCGTCAGTCGAACAGTGTTTCCTCCGATACATTGGTGCGGCTGGCTTCTGGGTTAAGCAAGCAGTGTGAGTAGGAAATTCACATTTAGATGGAGTATTTGGCTGTTTTTGCTTCCAGGGCTAATTTGCCCTTTAAACAGAACATGTAAATCAGGGACCATCAACTAGATTAAGCTGCTGGCTGATTTTTTCTTTAGCTGTTGGTCAGGGGGCCAGAACATAACCGCGGCAGGTAGACTAGCGGTTAAGAGCGTTGGACCAGTAACCAAAAGGTCGCTGGTTCTAATCCCCGAGCCAGCAAGGTGGAAAAATCTGCCGTTCCGCCCTTGAGCAAGGCAGTTAACCCTCAACAACAAAAAATTCCCTGGGTGCCGATGAAGTGGACACCTGATTCAAAGGGATTGGGTTAAATGAGGAAGACATTTCGGTTGAATGCATTCAGTTGTGCAACTGACTAAGCATCTCCTTTCCCTTTAATTACAAATAATTTGTAGACTGCAAATTGAGCGCAAGAAGCCCAAACATATAACATTTGACTAAAACATAATCATTTCAAAACGTGCTTACATTTGTATACAATCACATATATCTCTCTATTATGCATGGTAATGCTTTGGAACAGATTTCCAAGATTACAAATCACTTGGTGCTGATTTGCTGGTGTTTTTACAGTCTTTTATGACCCAAAAAAATACACATTTTTCTTTTTTTTGCTCAGAAAACTTGGGGGTCCAAATAAAATCACCCAAGGGCTAGATTCGGCCTGCCAGTTGAGGAACCCTGACATAAGGTCCTTGGCCTACGCCCTACAGTGTAATGTTAGGCTCCTTTAGTCCAATATTAGGCTAGTAATGACTATGCTGTACACAATGGAAAGCATTGCCACATTCGGGACTAAGATTGGTGGCACTTGTCATTTTAAAGCTGCAATATGTAACTTTTGGGCTACCCAACCAAATTCACATATAAAAAGATCTGTCATTCTCATTGAAAGCAAGACTAAGAAGCGGTAAATCTGTTCTATTTCTATGCTTACCGTGCTTAATTTTAGTTTGTGAGTCTTTTACTTTCGGTTTTGTATGCCAGCTTCAAACAGCTGAAAATACAATATTTTTGGTTATGGAAAATATATTTCACAGCGGTTTAGATGGTAAAATGATTCTCTACACTATACTTGCTTGTTTTGTCACAAACTGTCACATAAACTGAAATTAGAAGAACTATTTGAATTTTAGCAACCAGGAAATGGCGGAGAGATTTCGGTATAGTGCAACTTTAAAAAGGTGCACATGATTGGTTTTTACTTAGAATTTGAACTTACCTTTCCATAAGGTGTGTCAACATATTTCTCGGTCCTTCCCTCCAATATGTCTGGGTCATCAAGGCCAGAGCCTCCAATGATTCCAATCTAACAAGAATATACATGTCATTACTCACACACTTCACTATGGCCTGTCACATAAACTAATAGCTAGGTGCATTGGAGTGGAGTAATGTCAATGAGCATTCTACAGTAGCTAGCTATGGTGAAATACGTGGTAACGTTACAGTTTGACTGCAAGCGGATGCCTACTAGCATGATGTTAGCTAGCTGCTAGTGCACTGACTAGTTCTGCAAGCTGTAAAGTTTATACTTGAGATATTTGAGTTTGACTGTCCATGTAGATTTAGTTAGCTAGCGAACTAGCTTTCTCCTCGGTAGCTAATTGCTAGCCAGCTAGCATAATGTGACACGTGGATCCCTGTAGAATTGTAACGTTCTAGCTAGTGCATAATGCATTGGTCAGTTTGTCACGAGAAGTCAAACATTTTAACAAGAGAACGTTATTACCTTAATTTGCATGCTTGCTGCCATAGCCTCTCCTCTGATAAAAAAATATATATCTGAGATTAGCTAGCTAACGTTACTGTATCTTGCAAACTGCTGCCTTCACTTCCTACTATGTCATACGATGACTTGTACTGTATGTGTACTAAAGTGCACCGTTAGTCTCGTATCAGAACAATCCTCTCACTCAAACAATGTGGGGAACTTTTTAGAGGCTAATTTGATATGGATTGTAGATTCATTACATTCAATTCATAAAACAAACTTTATTTGTCCCATTGGGGCAATTAGTAGGTTAACGTCAATTATTTATATAAACACTAGATGACTGATAGGGGGCGCTGTGTTGAAACCATGCCTCCATCTTGGCACTCCCCCACGGTTGTAAAACATATTTTGGAGGCTATAGAAATGCGCCAGGGGAACAGTGGGTTAACTATTAATGTCTACATTCGTTTTTCCCACGTTTTTTCTATTACAGACACCTTAATGCATACTTTTTAATTATATTATCATAAGTTAAACATAAAAATAAGTTAAACATAAAAATAAAACATGACAAAATATATAAAAACATTAGATTGCTAATGTTACTGTCTCCACTACAACAACAAACGTATTAAATACATGTAATTTTGTCCTTGAAACATTTAATTGAAACACTGTAGAATGCCATTCATTCCTATGGAGGACTGCTCCTACTGGGGAGTGCCAATATGGCCGACTGGTGGCTTCAAAGCCTCTCAATGGCCAATACATAACATTAGCAATCCAGGGTCTATATACAGTGGGGAGAACAAGTATTTGATACACTGCCGATTTTGCAGGTTTTCCTACTTACAAAGCATGTAGAGGTCTGTCATTTTTATCATAGGTACACTTCAACTGTGCGAGACGGAATCTAAAACAAAAATCCAGAAAATCACATTGTATGATTTTTAAGTAATTAATTTGCATTTTATTGCATGACATAAGTATTTGATCACCTGCTGCTCGATCATCCTACTTTTCCAAATTAATCGAGGAAAATAAGAACAATCCAAAATTTCTTTTTGATACTGTTGCAAAGCTAACTAAAAAGCAGCATTCCCCAAGAGAGGATGGTTTTCACTTCAGCAGTGATAAATTCATGAACTTCTTTGAGGAAAAGATCATGACCATTAGAAAGCAAATTACGGACTCCTCTTTGAATCTGCGTATTCCTCCAGGGCTTAGCTGTCCTGGATCTGCACAGCTCTGCGAGGGCCTGGGATCGGGAGAGACACTTAAGTGTTTTAGTACTATATCTCTTGACACAATGATGAAAATAATCATGGCCTCTAAACCTTCAAGCTGCATACTGGATCCTATTCCTACTAAACTGCTGAAGGAGCTGCTTCCCGTGCTTGGCCCTCCTATGTTGAACATAATAAACAGCTCTCTATCCACCGGATGTGTACCAAACTCACTAAAAGTGGCAGTGATAAAGCCTCTCTTGAAAAAGCCAAACCTTGACCCGGAAAATATAAAAAACTATCGGCCTATATCGAATCTTCCATTCCTCTCAAAAATTTTAGAAAAAGCTGTTGCGCAGCAACTCACTGCCTTTCTGAAGACAAACAATGTATACGAAATGCTTCAGTCTGGTTTTAGACCCCATCATAGCACTGAGACTGCACTTGTGAAGGTGGTAAATGACCTTTTAATGGCGTCAGACCGAGGCTCTGCATCTGTCCTCGTGCTACTAGACCTTAGTGCTGCCTTTGACACCATCGATCACCACATTCTTTTGGAGAGACTGGAAACCCAAATTGGTCTACACGGACAAGTTAGATCCTACCTGTCGGAAAGATATCAGTTTGTCTCTGTGAATGGTCTGTCCTCCGACAAATCAACTGTACATTTCGGTGTTCCTCAAGGTTCCGTTTTAGGACCACTATTGTTTTCACTATATATTTTACCTCTTGGGGATGTTATTCGAAAACATAATGTTAACTTTCACTGCTATGCGGATGACACACAGCTGTACATTTCAATGAAGCATGGTGAAGCCCCAAAATTGCCCTCGCTAGAAGCCTGTGTTTCAGACATAAGGAAGTGGATGGCTGAAAACTTTTTACTTTTAAACTCGGACAAAACAGAGATGCTTGTACTAGGTCCCAAGAAACAAAGAGATCTTCTGTTAAATCTGACAATTCATCTTGATGGTTGTAAAGTCGTCTCAAATAAAACTGTGAAGGACCTAGGCGTTACTCTTGACCCTGATCTCTCTTTTGACGAACATATCAAGACTGTTTCAAGGACAGCTTTTTTCCATCTACGTAACATTGCAAAAATCAGAAATTTTCTGTCCAAAAATGATGCAGAAAAATTAATCCATGCATTTGTTACTTCTAGATTAGACTACTGCAATGCTCTATTTTCCGGCTACCCGGATAAAGCACTAAATAAACTTCAGTTAGTGCTAAATACGGCTGCTAGAATCCTGACTAGAACCAAGAAATTTGATCATATTACTCCAGTGCTAGCTTCCCTACACTGGCTTCCTGTTAAGGCAAGGGCTGATTTCAAGGTTTTACTGTTAACCTATAAAGCGTTACATGGGCTTGCTCCTACCTATCTTTCCGAGTTGGTCCTGCCGTACATACCAATACGTACGCTACGGTCACAAGACGCAGGCCTCCTAATTGTCCCTAGAATTTCTAAGCAAACAGCGGGAGGCAGGGCTTTCTCCTATAGATCTCCATTTTTATGGAACAGTCTGCCTACCCATGTGAGAGACGCAGACTCGGTCTCAACCTTTAAGTCTTTACTGAAGACTTATCTCTTCAGTAGGTCATATGATTGAGTGTAGTCTGGCCCAGGAGTGTGAAGGTGAACGGAAAGGCTGGAGCAACGAACAGCCCTTGCTGTCTCTGCCGGGCCGGTTCCCCTCTCCACTGGGGTTCTCTGCCTCTAACCCTGTTGCAGGGGCTGAGTCACTGGCTTGCTGGTGCTCTTTCATGCCGTCCCTGGGAGGGGTGCGTCACTTGAGTGGGTTGAGTTACTGACGTGATCTTCCTGTCTGGGTTGGCGCCCCCCCTTGGTTTGTGCTGTGGTGGAGACCTCTGTGGGCTATACTCGGCCTTGTCTCAGGATTGTAAGTTGGTGGTTGGGGATATCCCTCTAGTGGTGCGGGGGCTGTGCTTTGGCGGAGTGGGTGGGGTTATATCCTTCCTGTTTGGCCCTGTCCGGGGGTTTCTTCGGATGGGGCCACAGTGTCTCCGGACCGCTCCTGTCTCAGCCTCCAGTATTTATGCTGCAGTAGTTTATGTGTCGGGGGCTGGGGTTAGTTGGTTATACCTGGAGTACTTCTCCTGTCTTATCCAGTGTCCTGTGTGAATTTAAGTATGCTCTCTCTAATTCTCTCGTTCTCTCTTTCTCTCTGAGAACCTGAGCCCTAGGACCATACGTCAGGACTACCGGGCATGATGACACCTTGCTGTCCCCAGTCCGCCTGGCCTTGCTGCTATTCCAGTTTCAACTGTTCTGCCTGCGGCTACGAAACCCCTACCTGTCCCAGACCTGCTGTTTTCAACTCTAAATGATCGGCTATGAAAAGCCAACTGAGAGACCTGAGCCCTAGGACCATACGTCGGGACTACCGGCCGTGGTGACTCCTTGCTGTCCCCAGTCCGCCTGGCCTTGCTGCTATTCCAGTTTAAACTGTTCTGCCTGCGGTTATGGAACCCCTACCTGTCCCAGACCTGCTGTTTTAAACTCCTAATGATCGGCTATGAAAAGCCAACTGAGATTTATTCCTGATTATTATTTGACCATGCTTGTCACTTATGAACATTTTTGAACATCTTGGCATGGTTCTGTTATAACCTCCACCCGGCACAGCCAGAAGAGGACTGGCCACCCCTCATAGCCTGGTTCCTCTCTAGGTTTCTTCCTAGGTTTTGCCTTTCTAGGGAGTTTTTCCTAGCCACCGTGCTTCTACACCTGCATTACTAGCTGTTTGGGGTTTTAGGCTGGGTTTCTGTACAGCACTTCGAGATATTAGCTGATGTAAGAAGGGCTATATAAAATAAAATTGATTGATTGATTGATCACCTACCAACCAGTAAGAATTCCGGCTCTCACAGACCTGTTAGTTTTTTCTTTAAGAAGCCCTCCTGTTCTCCACTCATTACCTGTATTAACTGCACCTGTTTGAACTCGTTACCTGTATAAAAGACACCTGTCCACACACTCAATCAAACAGACTCCAACCTCTCCACAATGGCCAAGACCAGAGAGCTGTGTAAGGACATCAGGGATAAAATTGTAGACCTGCACAAGGCTGGGGGTGGGCTACAGGACAATAGGCAAGCAGTTTGGTGAGAAGGCAACAACTGTTGGCGCAATTATTAGAAAATTGAAGAAGTTCAAGATGACGGTCAATCACCCTCGGTCTGGGGCTCCATGCAAGATCTCACCTCGTGGGGCATCAATGATCATGAGGAAGGTGAGGGATCAGCCCAGAACTACACGGCAGGACCTGGTCAATGACCTGATGAGAGCTGGGACCACAGTCTCAAAGAAAACCATTAGTAACACACTACGCCGTCATGGATTAAAATCCTGCAGCGCACGCAAGGTCCCCCTGCTCAAGCCAGCGCATGTCCAGACCCGTCTGAAGTTTGCCAATGACCATCTGGATGATCCAGAGGAGGAATGGGAGAAGGTCATGTGGTCTGATAAGACAAAAATTGAGCTTTTTTGGTCTAAACTCCACTTGCCGTGTTTGGAGGAAGAAGAAGGATGAGTACAACCCCAAGAACACCATCCCAACCGTGAAGCTTGGAGGTGGAAACATCATTCTTTGGGGATGCTTTTCTGCAAAGGGGACAGGACGACTGCACCGTATTGAGGGGAGGATGGATGGGGCCATGTATCGCGAGATCTTGGGCATTGAAGATGGGTCGTGGCTGGGTCTTCCAGCATGACAACGACCCGAAACACACAGCCAGGGCAACTAAGGAGTGGCTCCGTAAGAAGCATCTCAAGGTCCTGGAGTGGCCTAGCCAGTCTCCAGACCTGAACCCAATAGAAAATCTTTGGAGGGAGCTGAAAGTCCGTATTGCCCAGCGACAGCCCCGAAACCTGAAGGATCTGGAGAAGGTCTGTATGGAGGAGTGGGCCAAAATCCCTGCTGCAGTGTGTGCAAACCTGGTCAAGACCTTCAGGAAACGTATGATCTCTGTAATTGCAAACAAAGGTTTCTGTACCAAATATTAAGTTCTGCTTTTCTGATGTATCAAATACTTATGTCATGCCATAAAATGCAAATTAATTACTTAAAAATCATACAATGTGATTTTCTGGATTTTTGTTTTAGATTCAGTCTCTCACAGTTGAAGTGTATCTATGATAAAAATGACAGACCTCTACATGCTTTGTAAGTAGGAAAACCTACAAAATTGGCAGTGTATCAAATACTTGTTCTCCCCACTGTACATAATTGGTTAACACTCACAAGGCAGCTGGGATAGACTGAATACCAGGGCGCATTTACAGAGCATGCTCAGACCAGCTGGCATGTTTCAAGCGGACCACCATTGTCCCTGTTCCTGAGAACTCAAAAGCAGCCTGCCTAAACAACTATCGTCCCATAGCACTCACATCTGTAAACATGAACTGCTTTGAAAGGCTGGTAATGGTGCACATCAACACCATCATCTCAGACACCCTGGACCCACTCCAATTCGCATACCGCCCCAACAGATCCACAGATGACACAATCTCTATTGCACTCCATACCGCTCTCTCCCACCTGGACAAGAGGAATACCTATGTGAGTGCTGTTCATTCACTACAGCTCAACATTCAACACCATAGTCCCCTCTAACTGGGAGGGGGGCAAGAGGTCGCTGGTTTGGGTCCCCAGTTCGACTTGGTGGGGGATCTGCTGGAGGACTGAATGTAATGTAAATGTTGAGCGGCTTCACTGCAGGTAGATTGTATGTTTTAAATTACAACCCATCTGCCACGCTGACCCTCAACACGGGGCCCCTCAGGGGTGTCTGCTTAATCCCCTCCTGTACACCCTGTTCACCCACAACGGTGAGGCCACGCACAACTCAAACAACATCATCAAGTTAGCTGACGACACTACCGTGAAGTGTAGTACCAGGACAGCAACCTCTCCCTCAACATCAGCAAGACAAAGCACCTGATCCTGGATTACAGGAAACGGAGGGGGAAAAAGCTATATTTTTAGCTACTTTATTAACGGGGTCGTGAAGGTGTCTGTCTGTGAGTTATGAGGGGAGAACGAGATAGCAACCAAATCAACTCAAGCTGGTAGACTAATTTATTGCTAGTAATTTATCATCTCATCTGATTACATAGTACCGGTCTTTTTATTGATATTTAACCTTTATTTAACTAGGCAAGTCAGTTAAGAACAAATTCTTATTTACAATGATGGCCTACCAAAAGACAAAAAGGCCTCCCTCGGGATGGGAGCTGGGATTAAAAATAAAAATATATGACAAAACACACATCCCGACAAGAGAGACACCACAACACTACATAAAGAGAGACATAAGACAACAACATAGCATGGCAGCAACACATGACAACACAGCATGGTAGCAACACAACATGGTAGAAGCACAAAACATTGTACAAACATTATTGGGCAGACAACAGCACAAAGGCAAGAAGGTAGAGACAACAATACATCACGCGAAGCAGCCACAACTGTCAGTATGACTGTCCATGATTGAGTCTTTGAATGAAGAGATGGAGACACTCTTGACTTCATCAAACAAGGAGAAGCTAGTTAAACTCAGCTAGGTAACGTTAGCTAGGCTAATTGAGTCTACATAACTTTATCTGTTCGCGTTCTCCCCTTCCATTTAGATGATTAAGTAGCAGCCTACCTGTTGGCTCTTGGTGTTGTAGCCGGTCCTCATCATTTAACTTTTATACTAAAAAAATATTTTTTAAAACGCAACATGCAACAATTTCAAAGATTTTACTGAGTTACAGTTCATATAAGGAAATCAGTCAATTGAAATAAATTCATTAGGCCCTAATCTATGGATTTCACATGACTGGAAATACATGTCTGGTGAGTATGTAGGCCATGGAAGAACTGGGACATTTTCAGCTTCGAGGAATTGTGTACAGATCCTTGCGCAAATGGGCTGTGCATTATTATGCTGAAACATGAGATGATGACTGCGGGTGAATGGCACGACAATGGGCCTCAGGTTCTCGTCACGGTATCTCTGTGCATTCAAATTGCCATCGATAAAATGCAAATTGTGTTCGTTTTCTGTAGTTTATGGCTGCCCATAGCATAACCCCACCGCCACATTGGGGCACTCTGTCCACAACGTTGACATCAGCAACCCGCTCGCCCATTAACGCCATACACGTGGTCTGCGGTTGTGAGGCCGGTTGGACCTACTGCCAAATTCTCTAAAATGATGTTGGAGGCGGCTTATGGCAGAGAAATGAACATTGAATTCGCTGGCAACAGCTCTGGTGTACATTCCTGCAGTCAGCATACAAATTTCACACTCCCTCAAAACTTCAGACATCTGTGGCATTGTGTTGTGTGACAAAACTGCACATTTTAGAGTGGCCTTTGTTAACATATAGACTAATATGCTATAAATTGTGTTCTTACACTGGTACAGTTATGCCCTATGAGAGATGTACAACTGCGCATGTGCGAAAATAAACAAAGGGCATTTTTTCCCGCGTTCTGGTTGAAACACCAACGATGAACATGTGTGTTTATTCCTCCGTTAAGTAAGCCGGTATTCCTGTCCTGAAGATGACCGCACCAACAGGTTATGGGCCCAGGAGGGAACATGGAAGCCGATGGAATAGATTATGTTTCGACGGAGATGAAAAAAACTACGAGTTATGGGAGACGAAGTTTTTGGGACACTTGCGTTTGCTAGGGCTAAAGGCCACCATATTGAGCGTGGATGAAGATGAAGAAGACGGAGAGAAAAATGAAGAAGCCTACGCCCGAATTGATACAGGTTTTGGATGATAAAAGTCTTTCCCTGATAATGAGAGAAGCAGCAGATGATGGGAGAAAAGCGTTGAAGATATTGAGGGAACATTATGCAGGTAAAGGGAAGCCACGTGTGATTAGCCTCTACACTGAGCTAACTTCTCTTCAGAAAGCCAGTGACGAAAGTGTTACGGATTATATCATTCGTGCTGAGACGGCTATTACAGCACTGAGGAATGCTGAAGAGACTTTAAGTGACGGGCTGTTGATTGCAATGATTCTGAAAGGTTTGCCCGAATCATTTAAGCCGTTTGCCATCCACATAACGCAGAGTGACGAGCCAACAACTTATGGCAAGTTCAAAACCAAGTTGAGGAGCTATGAAAGCACCGAGAAGTTTAGCGCCATTTCCACTGACGACAACGTGATGAAGGCAAGTAACAATAAAGTTAGCTGGCCAAGAGGAAGAGATAAAGGGACCGAGATAACCTGCTTCAACTGTGGCCAGAAAGGGCACAAGGCCGGGGAATGTACTGTTACTGGAGAGCACAGAGAACGGAGACAGTGGTGTAGTTTTTGCAAGCGCTCCACTCATACTGACGCAAATTGCAGACCGAAAAGGAAGAGACAATGTGAAACAAGCAACAGATGCTGAAGGCCACACATTTGCATTCAAAATAAGTGACTGTCAGCTTCGTGGACTGAAACATAAAGGGCTGATGGTTGATACGGGAGCAACGTCACATATAGTCACGGACATCGGGAAGTTTAAGGAGTTTGACGAGACTTTCAAACCGGAAAAACATTCCGTGGAGCTGGCTGATGGAACAAGAACGAATGGTGTCGCGGAGAGGAGAGGTGCAGCGGAGGTTTACCTGAGAGACAACACGGGTCGTCGGGTGAAAACAACGCTGACGAAGGCGCTGTCGTGCCGTCGTTTTCCACAGGACATTTTCTCTGTTAAAGCAGCGACAGCCAACGGAGCTTCAGTCAACTTTCGACAGGGGTGTAACAAGCTCATCCACAAGAACGGTACCACTTTTGACATCGAGGAGTACGATAGACTTTACTATCTTAACACTGTAAGTGATGAAAATGATGATGGATGTCATGGGTGCTATGATATTCACACATGGCACAAAATTCTTGGCCACTGTAATTTTGAGGATGTGTCAAAGTTAGAAAATGTGACAGAGGGAATGAAAATCACAGGTAAGATTGACAAATCTACCCTCAACTGTGAAATCTGCACACAGGGAAAATTTGTTCAAAGCAGAAACAGAGAGCCTGATGAAAAGGCAAAAGCAGCTCTTGAGCTTGTGCACACTGATTTGGCTGGCCCTATTGAGCCAGAGGCGAAAGATGGGTTCAGATATACTCTAGCATTTACGGATGATTATTCAGGGGCAGTTTTTGTGTATTTCCTAAAAGCAAAAAGTGATACTGTAAAAGCTACTGAGAAGTTTATTGCTGATGTGGCCCCTTATGGAAAAATAAAGTGTGTCAGGTCAGATAATGGCACAGAGTACACAGCCAAAGAGTTCCAGTCACTACTCAGTAAGAATGCCATAAGACATGAAACTTCAGCCCCTTACTCACCCCATCAAAATGGGACCGCTGAGAGAAATTGGAGAACACTGTTTGAAATGGCAAGATGCATGCTACTTGAGAGCAACCTACCAAAGAAATTGTGGACATATGCTGTAATGACTGCTGCAGTAATTCGCAATAGGTGTTACAATAAGCGTGTAGGACAGACTCCACACTACATGTTTACTGGGAGAAAGCCTGATCTTTCAAAGATGAAAGAATTTGGATCTGTTTGCTATGCATACAGACAGAACAAGAAAAAGTTGGACTCAAGATGTGAAAAGGGTATTTTTGTCGGGTATGATAAAAATAGTCCAGCATACCTAGTCTACTACCCAGACACTGGAAAAGTTCTTAAAAACAGATTAGTCAAGTTCGTTACAAAGGTGTAGTCGAACGCCAAACTCAGACAGATTTGGAAATGAGTGATGATCTTCGTGGGGAGAGATTTCAATCCCCCATGCCAAAAGCCAAGATGGCAGATCAAAATTCCGAAGAGACACAAGATGTGCAAATCGAGACTTCAGATAGTCAGAGTCCACGCTATCCAGACAGAGAGAGGAAGAAGCCACAGTACTTAAAAGACTATGAGTGTAAAGTGAAGTGTGATGACCAGATACCACCTAGTGTTGACTACTGCTACAGAGTAATGTGCAATGCACCACAAACCTTCAAAGAAGCAATGATTTCACCAAAATCAGAGATTTGGGCTACTGCTATGAAGGAGGAGATGGATTCCCTTAGGGAAAATGATACATTCACATTGACCACACTGCCAGAGGGTTTTGAAGTCAGGTCAGATACAGGTGAGCAACTAGTCTGCAAACTGAACAAGTCACTGTACGGCCTGAAACAGTCAGGAAAGAACTGGAACAAAATGTTGCATGATCACCTTAGTGAAAATGGTTTTACACAGAACCCAGCTGATCACTGTGTTTACAACAAACAAACTGCAACAGAAAGGATCATTTTGATAATTTGGGTCGATGATCTAATTATCGCTGCTAGTGATAGTGACTCACTCACAAGTGTAAAAGAAATGTTAAGTGAAAAATTTAAGATGAAAGATCTTGGGAGGCTTAGACATTTCCTAGGCATTGATTTTACACAAAGTGAAGGGAAAATAAAGATGAGCCAAACAAGGTACATAACCAAGATACTGGAAAGGTTTGGTATGTCAGACTGTAAAACAAGGTCAACACCATGTGAACAAAAAACAAACTTTGATGGTGATGGTGAACCTATTGATTCAAAAAGGTATCGTGAAGTGATAGGCAGCTTGATATATGTTATGACATGTACAAGACCGGATATCAGCTGGATTGTCAGCAAGCTGTCACAATACCTATCAGAACCAAAAGAGCAACACTGGATAACAGCTAAACATGTGTTGAGGTACTTGAAGGGGACAATGAATCAGGAGTTGTGTTACAAAAAGGGGGTGGAAAAACTCAACCTCGTAGCATATAGTGATGCTGATTGGGCAGCAGATCAAAGTGACAGACGAAGCATAACAGGGTATTGTTTTAGTTTAACTAAATGTGGACCTGTTATTTCATGGAGGTCTAAGAAGCAGCCAACAGTAGCTTTATCTACATGTGAAGCAGAGTACATGGCACTGGCTGCTACTACACAAGAAAGTTTGTACCTTGTACAGTTATTGGGCCAGATGGATAGTGAGTGCCAATATGCACCAGTAACAATCTTTGAAGATAACCAAGGTGCAATTGCTCTGTCAAAGAACCCAGTATGTCGTCAGAGATGTAAACATGTTGACATCAGATATTATTTCATTCGATCTGCGCTCAGTGATGGCAAAATAAGTATTGAATATTGTCCAACGGCAGACATGGTTGCAGATGTTTTGACTAAACCTGTAACGAAGTTCAAAAATGAAAAATTCTTGGGTTATATGTTTGGAATGTAAACTGACATTTGTGAGATGTATAACTGTAAGCTAAATGTGTTGATAGTTAGGTTGAATACGACTTGTACAGTATAAGAGCAAGTGGGGGTGTTAACATATAGACTAATATGCTATAAATTGTGTTCTTACACTGGTACAGTTATGCCCTATGAGAGATGTACAACTGCGCATGTGCGAAAATAAACAAAGGGCATTTTTTCCCGCGTTCTGGTTGAAACACCAACGATGAACATGTGTGTTTATTCCTCCGTTAAGTAAGCCGGTATTCCTGTCCTGAAGATGACCGCACCAACAGCCTTTTACACTTGTGTAATGATCATGCTGTTTAATCACACCTGTCAGGTGGATGGATTATTTTGGCAAAGGAGAAATGCTCACTAACAGGAATGTAAACAAATTTGTGCACAAAATCTGAGAGAAATAAGCTTTTTGTGCAGTATGGAACATTTCTGGGATCTTTTATTTCAGCTCATGAAATATGGGACTAACACTTTGCATGTTTCATTTATATTTTTGTATTATTATTATAATTCCACAAGGAAGCTCTAGTTCCGGTGTGGCGAGATATCTCGATCCGTTGGAATACGGCGATTCAAGCGCTTATTTCAAAGAGCGCTCCGTAAACCATGCCCCAGTGGGCAGAGCCATGCATGTTGCACTGGGACATGTTTTAATACAGAAAAAGCCTCATTTTACAATGGGTCCTCCGCGGTTCTGTGTAGCCTAGTTATGCTAATATTTTTGAGACCAGTATATTTAAGTTCATTTCGTCTTTGACTTAATAAGTAAAAGTATATTTGAGTAGTAAACAGGGAAACAACGAGTCCTAAACAGTTCGCAATGTAAATACCAGAGGGGGGCATCGTTTACTACCTAAATTATCGGGATCATCTGGTTACCACCAGTGTTTGGAATAAATTGAGCTCCTTGACAAAACAGACCATGGGACGCCTTTTCACACAGAGATTACTTTTGCAAAGGTCCGCGGTGGGTCTGTGTAAATTATGCGGTTGTATTGGAGACAGGTTTATAGCAGCGACAGTCTATTCATTTACTGTTACAGTATTTCTAAGTAGCAGCCAGGAAAACTAATTGTTCTCACTTTATGATAGAACAGTCAGATTTTTCTGCCTGACTGTGGCGTTCTTTAACTGAATTATTATGATTTTATTATGATTTTGCTCAAATAGAACATTCCGTTTTCTGCCTGAGTGTGGCGATGTTTACCGCAATTTTCCGGATTATCTTGTTACCTGAACAAAACCACTTATTTTACTCAACTAGAGATTGAAATAAATGGTGTTTCTTTTAAAAGATGGGCCTGGCTGACATAAAAAATAAATTAAGGGAAAGGGGATCCACAGACACAGGCTGATTATCTTTCTGCACATCTCTTTATTTACAATGCTGGCTGTCATGGTTAACACAAACGCAGGACATTGAATGCTACCTGAATTGACTCAGAAAAGTAACATAAGTAGTCCTACAGTATCACAGCGAGGTCAAACAAGTGTGTGTGTGTTAGTCAGATTATCCAGTGTCCACAGCAACACCATTGATTATTCTCTACCCCCAGTGCATGTGATGTGTAGTATGGTTTTAGCCATGCTCTCACTAACCCTCATATCTTCTCTTTCTCCCTTTACGGAGGCTCTTGGACCACAACTGAGGACACCCTGGCCTGATTCCTAGACATGCCTGGCCCAATCCCACCTGGTCCCCTTCTACCTGCTTGTTGCTGCCTCCACTGGTTCTTTCTCCCCCTCAAGTCACTGATCCCACTCCGCACACACCCAGAAACCTGGATTCCATTATTTACCATGTGTCTTTATGAAAAGCCATCGGACCGTAGGGTCTTGAAGTGTTACTACTTTCTCTATAGTCATTGTGGATATCGTCTGAGCTTGTCAGTTATCAGTTCTTCCATACCAAGGCTAGATGAGGCTGAATGGCAACACCACCACACACAACCGTAACGTAACTAATTAATCTCATTGGTACATCCAATTTGTAAGTCGCTCTGGATAAGAGCGTCTGCTAAATGATGTAAATGTACATGACTGTTCAGTCTGTTGAATATTCCATCTATGAAAATATGGATTTCTTGGCTGAATTAAGGTTTTACTAAAACTTTAAAACGGGACACACATACACAATAAAGGAAGTTTATCAAATAAAGTAATTGACAGGAAAAGTCATTCACTACATTAATTATAGTCACAGCCTCTCCTCTACATTTGCTTAACTGGAGGAATGGGCTGAAGAAACGGTTTACAATAAGCAGTTTGGGGTTCAACAGGCGGAATGCATCCCAAAGGGTGGCATATTCTCTAACTTTACCATGTATAATGCTCTACTTTTGACCAGAGCCTTGGTCAGATGGTCAAATGGCTTTTCATAAAGACACATGGTAAGTAATGGAATCCAGGTTTCTGGGTGTGTGCGGAGTGGGATCAGTGACTTGAGGGGGAAAAGAACCAGTGGAGGCAGCACTGGTGGTAAAGCACAGATGATCCCAATAATATAGGTAGTAAACGATGCCACCCCCCTCTGGTATGTTCTATTGCGAACTGTCTGGGACGCGTTGTTGTTTCCCTGTTTACTACTCAAATATATTTTACCTATTAAGTCAAAGACTAAATTCGCTGCAATACACTGGTCTCAAATATAATAGCATAGCTACGCTACACAGAACCACGATGGACCCATGGTAAAATTAGAGGCTTTTATCTGTATTAAAACGTGTCCCAGTGCAACGTGCCTAGGTCTGCCCACTGGGGCGTGGCTTTGAAATAAGCGCTGGTGTCACCATATTCCAACGGATCGAGATATCTCACCGCACCAGTTTGAAGACAACAAGCTAATACATGCACCACTATCGTGAAAACAAATAGCAGCAGCAGGGTTTTTCCTGCATAGAAAAGTATTGGGTGGGAGGCCTAAGTGTTTTTTCGGGCCGCCTATGTCCAAACAGTAAAAAAAAAAGAAAAAGATATCTATCTATCATACATCTACCGGTGCCCAGCCCACATGGGCTTACAAGACACTACAGAACAAAGTAACATTTTACAAATTATACGCATGCAATAACCATGGCCAGTACAGCTACCATCTAGCCACACTACACAAACAGTTCATTTCTCCTTCTCCTCCAGGCATTGTGAACAAACTGAGCAATCTCAAACACGCCCTGTCTGAAACAGAATTCAAGCCTCTGCTTGTCCCCTAACCAGAATACTTCAGGGTTATCGTCACCATTTTGACAAAAAACAACATGTCTCAGATCGACATACAGAGGGCAATTTCGTTTTCCCCAAGATCACACAGTAGACACATTGTCTCCTCGTCAGGCACTGTTAAATCTACCCGTCTCTATAGCCAGAGCAAGGGTGCCGGATCTGAGTTGTGCACAAACTGATCTTTGACTTTTCCTTAGGTTCAGCCGGGCGTAATGGTTTAGGGGTGTAGTTCTCTTTGATAAAAGTGTACGTTCTAAGTTTAGGTTTACACCAAACATTAACTGCCCATTTTTCCAAGCTTGTCCTTGATTTGGTTAACACCACATGGTTTCACAAAAAATAGATAACAATTTTCTAGCCCAAGGATAGTTATGAGTAAGGTCCCAGTCTAACACTTTTTTGTGATTCTGTGTTCTGGCATATTTATCAGTCTGTTCCATAGACGTACCATATCCCCTTTTTGCTGAACGACACATGGTTCCCAACCCGTATCTCCACAGACTGCCAGGTTTGGAGTCAGTTTGTGCACTCCAAGAAAGCAGATGGCTCTGTTTTGAACATTGTTACAATTAGTACACACCTTGGATCCCCATAACCCCAGCATCATAGTCCATCACTGGACACACACAACATGTATACAGCTGAGAATAAGCACAGTAACCAAGATCCTTACATACCTTCATTTTGTTTAACACTGACCCCAAGGCTCGATCTGCAGAATCTGCCAGAGATCTAATGCCCTCTTCAACGGTCATGTGTTCATCCAGAGTGAAACCAAGGTATTTATAGAGCCCAGTGTAGAATAATGTGATTGGACCAAAACAAAAGTTGTGTACACTTCTCTGCACGCCCTTCTTTCTGAAATGAACAATCTGGGTCTTCTCTGGATTTATCACTAGTGTCCATTTAGTACACCATAAATTAACAATATTCAACATATTCTGGAGGCAAGGACAACTATGACATCAGCATACAACAAGATGCCCAGGAATATAGCCACAGCTTCAACACCAAGTTTAGCATGTTTGATTTGTATGGCTAAATCATTAGCATATATTGCAAATAAAGTGGGAAAGAGCATGTCTCCCTGCTTTACACCTTAAGGGGTTGGAAACCAGCCAGTCCTGAGGTTACTGACCTGAATACTGGCAACTGGAGCCAGATAAAGAGCTTTGACAGCATCAAAGAATCATCCATCAATTCCTGTTTTAATTTGTCTAAAAGCAAGGAGGTCTCTATTCACCCAATCAAAAGCCTTCTGAAAATCAATAAAACAGGCAGAAGTTGGTTTTTTCTCTTGAATTCTAGACAGTATAGAACAGTAGAGGCTGCTGGGGGGAGGACAGCTCATAATAATGTATGGGACAGAGCTAATGGAATGGCATCAAACCCATGGAAACCATGTGTTTGATGTAATTGATACCTTTCCACTAATTCCGCTCCAGCCTTTATGAGCCCGTCCTCCCCAATTACGGTGCCACCCTTCCTCCTGTGGTATAGATATGGTCTATACATGCTCTGGCTTTCCTAAAGCTATGTTCATCAGCAAGCTGGCCAGATAGTTCTAGATAGTGAGAGAGCCTGTTATTTAGAATGCAGTGTTATAAAGTACTTACGTAAAAATACTTTAAAAGTACTAGTTAAGTAGTTTTTTGAGTATTTGTACTTTACTTTATTATTAATATTTGTTACAACTTTTACTTCACTACATTCCTAAAGAAAATAATGTACTACTCCATACATTTTCCCTGACAACCCAAAGTCGCCTTATTTACCATTATATTTTGAATGCTTAGCAGGACAGGAAAATGGTCAAATTCACCCACTTATCAAGAGAACTTCCCTGGTCATCCCTACTGCCTCTGATCTGGTGGATTCACAAAACATACATACAAAGAAATAAATGATGAAGTGCAACACTGGAGAGATGAGAGGTGCAACTCAATGTTAGGAAGGTGTCCTTAAGGTTTTGTACACTCAGTGTATATCATTAGGCCTATTTCCAAAAAATCGTGGATGTACCAATCCAGGATATCCCCTTTAATCAATATTTGGTATTTGCAGCACAATATGGACTGTAAACTATGACCGTTTATGGTAATAATAGTGCTTAATTTGTAAATCGGGAGGTGCCGGAACAAAAAGTGAGCGCTGGAGTGGGTTGTTCTGAGGTACCGGAACGCATGAAAAAAAAAAGAATCACCTTTATAATAAAGCATTGCATATCATCGCATTTGCTAGTGGCATAGAGCAGTAGAGTAGAGGCACTTACAGAAGTTGCACACATGGAGAACATTTTTAGTAGCCTAGGGTCCATTACCATTATGAATGCATTTCGTGCAATTCTACTTCATTTTACATGACTGGAGACTTTGGCAAAATCTTTTTTAATACCGCACAAATGATCGAAATGGCAGGTAACTTTGACACTGACAAACTGAGAATCTGTGATCAATAAAAACTACTTTGTGTTGAATCCATCAATAGCCTAGGCCTAGGTGTGTGGAGACATATTGTAGGCTACAATATGAGAAGGAAATTATAGTCCTTAAAATGCTTTCCAGTTTCACTGACTCACTCAATGATGCGCAGCTCACTTGCTAGTGATGGCCGACGCGCTCATGCCAAAATCCTATCTCTCTCTCTCTCTCTCTTTTGTAAAACAATATTTGGAACTTGATCAAATATTTTGGTAGCCTACAGCAGACATATTAGAGTCTTCTCTTTTCAGCAGGAGAAATTTGCTTTACAACCTGTGTTTTTCCTCGATTTTATTTTAAATATTGCGAAAGGCCTGTTTGGCTGCATGCTGTTTTTTCCACTGAAACATTGTCTGCGCGTTCCGGACTGTAGGGCTATTCCGTGTTATTGGGCTACAATCCACAGCTAGGCTATTTAAAAAAGAAGAAGAAGCTATTGATCCTCTGGGGCTAAATTATAGGCCTTCGCATTGTGTAGTAGGCTATTCTGAATTATTTAATTTATTTCTTAACAGTCATTCTACAACTTTGGCAAATGTATTTCAATTTATCAGGGGTGCTGCAGTTCCTTCAGAACCCTTCGCGCGGCTATGAAACAAATGATGAAGTGCAACGCTGGAGAGATGAGAGTTTAGGCACATGTCTATCAGAGCAGAGAGGGATCCTAGAAAGATAATCTCATTTTAGTTATGTGAGAGATACTGGCGCGCTTCTCACACAGCCACGACCACGCGTTGGTCTCAAATGTTGCAGGTTACAATGTTGCGCAAACCATAAACCCGGGCCAGCCCAAACCAAATCAACTCTTAGAATACATGACGTTTTTTTTGTGGGGGCAGGAGAATTAACGAAGAGGCAACTCGAATGAACTTTGATATATTCTGTGAAAAATAATTGTTCATGCCACGAGAGGTACCGGATCCGGCCAAATAGGTTCCGGAACAAAACAGTCAAAACGGAGAGGTGCCGGATCCTGTTCCGGCAGGATCCGGCTCAAATTAAGCACTGGGTAATGGCGATTGAATATTGCAGATTGTACCTTTAATCGTTTTTTGTCTTCTCTCCACCGGAGCGGACAGTGGAGACTAGCAGGTTTCATTCCGATGTGGATCAGTAGACACTTCCTGAGCAAGTGGAGTATAACCAAGCCATCTGCGTTGTTAGGGGTAGCCTTCCCGGGCAGCAGCCCTGAATGTTTTTGGTCCAGCCCCGAACCTTTTGATAGGTCGAATAATTGGGCGAAAATAAACCCTGCAAAGGTGTGCTTTAGGACCATGCGAACTAAGGATGTGGCATTACGCTTGCTGCAGAGAGTGAGAGAGAAATTGTGCTTCTACCCAGGGTTTTTCCGGATCAAAATTTAGGTCGGGGGCGTGGTCATGAGCGTTGCCAATGGTGCGGTTTCCGACCTAAAAGGTTTTGTTGGCCATTGTGACAAAATGTAGCTGTTGTAAAGATAATGTCCTCCAATACTACACAATTTGCCATGTGCTGGAAATAAAATGTTGCAGTTTTAAAGCACATTTCCTGCAATTCTGCACATTTTGCCATGGGGCTGAGAGAAAATGTGCAGTTTTAAAACAAATTTCCTGAAATCCTACACATTTTGCCATGGTGTATGCTATCTGAGTAATAATAATATGCCATTTAGCAGATGCCTTTATCCAAAGCGACTTACAGTCATGCGTGCATACATTTTTACGTATGGGTGGTCCCGGGGATCGAACCCACTACCTTGGCGTTACAAGTGCCGTGCTCTACCAGCTGAGCTACAGAGGACCACAAACATTAAAACAAAATCAATGGGCCCCATGCCATAACAAATATACTCCTGAATGCATAATTTTGGAAATTTTAGATTCTCCCTGACTGTCTAGCTTTTATTTTGGTGATTGTTAGTTCTCAAAGATGATATTATTAAAAAATATAGGTCCATTATCTTTTGTACATACTTTTTATGTGATTTTAAGTCGTTTAATTTTAAAATGAAAGTTTTTTTCATCCTGAAAATTATTATTTTTAAAATTATAATATACTGTGCAAAATGTGTCTCCAAACACCTAGGCCTAGGCTATCGATTGATTCAACACAAAGTTGTTTTTATTGATCTCAGATTTTCAGTTTGTCAGTGTCAAAGTAGCCTGTCATTTCGATCACTTGTCCAGTCATCTAAAATATGTAGAATTGCATGAAATGCGTTTATAAAAGGCCACATTTTTCCCAGACCCTAGGCTACAAAAAATGTGCCCCATGTGTTTAACTTCTGCAAACGCCTCTACTCTGCTGCTCTATGCCAGTACGCCATTGAGTTTGTTGACAAAACAGACCATGGGACACCTTTTCACACAGAGATGTACAGTATTTGTTAAAGGTCTGCTGAGAATAGAACATTCCTGTTTTCTGCCTGAGTGAGGCGATGTTTACTGCTACTTTTTGGATTATCTTGTGACCAGAACAAAACTACTTATTTTACTCAACTAGAGATTTAATTAAATGGTATTTATTTGAAAAGATGGGCCTGGCTGACATGAAAAATAAATTAGGGGAAAGGATCCACAGACACAGAGGATGATTATCTTTCTGCACAGCTCTTTATTTACAATGCTGGTTGCCATGGTTAACACAAACGCAGGACATTGAATGCTACCTGAATTGACTCAGAAAAGTAACATAAGTAGGCCTACAGTATCACAGCGAGGTCAAAGAAGTGTGTGTGTGTTAGTCAGATTATCCAGTGTCCACAGCAACACCATTGATTATTCTCTACCCCCAGTGCATGTGATGTGTACTATGGTTTTAGCCATGCTCTCACTAACCCTCATATCTTCTCTTTCTCCCTTTACGGAGGCTTTTGGACCACAACTGAGGACACCCTGGCCTGATTCCTAGACATGCCTGGCCCAATCCCACCTGCCCCCCCCTTATACCTGCCCGTTGCTGCCTCCACTGGTTCTTTCTCCCCCTCAAGGCAAATGAACTCCCTCATCTGTTCTCTGTCTCCTCTTCCAGAGGGTCTGAGGCTCAAGGACCGCGACTGAGGACACCATGGCTAGAGCCCTGGACGTGTTGTCTTGTTGTTCCATGATACATGGCGTCGATGTGTCTATACTCAGGGACGACTTTACTCTTATGATGGCTGTTTTTACATCTGTAAGACGATTGCTGAAATGTAAGATATTGCATTCGTAGGTAGGATACATTATTTGTAATAGAAGGCAAATTATTTACATGTTTCTTGAAAAGAGTGTGTTGTTTGTCTGCTTTTTGTAGAATTCATCACCAAATGGAATCACTGCTCTACTGTGAAGTTGTCATGTACCACCCCCATACCATCATAGATAACGACAATACATATGGTTTGCAATGCATTTCAACAGTCTTTCATACTTACAAGTACTCTCCAGTTATCTCCATGACGTCAATGACTTTCATTCTCTTTGAGTCGTAGACACAGTCCGCCTCTTCCATGCCAACCTCAGGTGGTACCCAGGCAGTGCCATAGCCATGCACAGTGTGCCAGGTCTTCTTCTTAATCAACTCTGTTGTGGTGCCTTGGAACATCACATGTTCTGTCTGATCTTCAGGAAGTGTGTTGCTGTCTAGATAGTTGATGTAGTATGGGGAGTTAGCCATAAGCTAGTGACCAACTGCAGCTGAATAGACATCTGCTGAGATGAGCTGTAATATAAGTCAAAACAATGCACAATTACACTTTGTAATAGCAGGCCATAATTAAATAGTCCTTTAACTGAAACTGTTACACAAAATAGTTATGTTTATACAATAACAATATGCTGAATCACTATTGTTACAGTAATATTACAATAGTGTTGTTGTAACATTATTATGAATAACATTTTATACTTACTTTATAAAGAGGGATTGTTTGATATATATCAGTGAAGTGGTCAATAGCAAAACTGTTAATTTGTCTAGAATTACAGAAGATTGTTCTTACCTGCTATTGCTAGACAAATGCAGGATTATTAAACTGTATTCTTAGGAAACCTACTGTAGTACTTCTTACAGTGCTTTAGTGCTTTAATTTCCTGGTTTGAACTCGTCTCTACACAAAGATTGATAAGGCACATAGAGTAGGGTTCTCCAACTGGTGGGCCAGTTCAATTGTTGGACATAAAAGACTAGAAAAACACCAACACATCAGCTCCAAGTGATTTTCATTTTGGGAAATCTGTTCCAAAGTATTCCCACACATAATAGAGGTTTGAAACTATGTTTTAGTCTAATATTATATTTGTTTGGGCTTCTTGCGATCAATTTGCAGTCTACAAATTATTTGTAATTACATTGAGGGAAAAAAGTATTTGATCCCCTGCTGATTCTTTACGTTTGGCCACTGACAAAGAAATGATCAGTCTATAATTTTAATGGTAGGTTTATCTGAACAGTGAGAGACAGAATAACAACAAAAATATCCAGAAAAACGCATGTCAAAAATGTTATAAATTGATTTGCATTTTAATGAGGGAAATAAGTATTTGACCCCCTCTCAATCAGAAAGATTTCTGACTCCCAGGTGTCTTTTATACAGGTAACGAGCTGAGATTAGGAGCACACTCTTAAAGGGAGTGCTCCTAATCTCAGTTTGTTACCTGTATAAAAGACACCTGTCCACAGAAGCAATCAATCAATCAGATTCCAAACTCTCCACTATGGCCAAGACCAAAGAGCTCTCCAAGGATGTCAGGGACAAGATTGTAGACCTACACAAGGCTGGAATGGGCTACCAGACCATCGCCAAGCAGCTTGGTGAGAAGGTGACAGTTGGTGCGATTATTCGCAAATGGAAGAAACACAAAAGAACTGTCAATCTCCCTCGGCCTGGGGCTCCATGCAAGATCTCACCTCGTGGAGTTGGAATGATCATGAGAACGGTGAGGAATCAGCCCAGAACTACACGGGAGGATCTTGTCAATGATCTCAAGGCAGCTGGGACCATAGTCACCAAGAAAACAATTGGTAACACACTACGACGTAAAGGAATGAAATCCTGCAGCGTCCCGCAAGGTCCCCCTTCTCAAGAAAGCACATATACAGGGCCGTCTGAAGTTTGCCAATGAACATCTGAATGATTCAGAGGAGAACTGGGTGAAAGTGTTGTGGTCAGATGAGACCAAAATCGAGCTCTTTGGCATCAACTCAACTCGCCATGTTTGGAGGAGGAGGAATGCTGCCTATGACCTCAAGAACACCATCCCCACCGTCAAACATTGAGGTGGAAACATTATGCTTTGGGGGTGTTTTTCTGCTAAGGGGACAGGACAAATTCACAGCATCAAAGGGACGATGGACGGGGCCATGTACCATCAAATCTTGGGTGAGAACCTCCTTCCCTCAGCAAGGGCATTGAAAATGGGTCGTGGATGGGTATTCCAGCATGACAATGACCCAAAACACATGGCCAAGGCAACAAAGGAGTGGCTCAAGAAGAAGCATATTAAGGTCCTGGAGTGGCCTAGCCAGTCTCCAGACCTTAATCCCATAGAAAATCTGTGGAGGGAGCTGAAGGTTCGAGTTGCCAAACGTCAGCCTCGAAACCTTAATGACTTGGAGAAGATCTGCAAAGAGGAGTGGGACAAAATCCCTCCTGAGATGTGTGCAAACCTGGTGGCCAACTACAAGAAACGTCTGACCTCTGTGATTGCCAACAAGGGTTTTGCCACCAAGTACTAAGTCATGTTTTGCAGAGGGGTCAAATACTTATTTCCCTCATTAAAATGCAAATCAATTCATAACATTTTTGACCTGCGTTTTTCTGGATTTTTTTGTTGTTATTCTGTCTCTCACTGTTCAAATAATAGACGGATAATTTTTTGTCAGTGGGCAAACGTACAAAATCAGCAGGGGATCAAATACTTTTTTCCCTCACTGTATGTTCCGGCCCCCTGACCATCCGTTCAAGAAACAAAATCGGCCCTGCGCCTGAATCTAGTGGATGATCGCTGTCCTAGAGCATAGTCCATCAGAATATATAACCGTGATCAAATCACTTTCTATTGGTCACATACACGTGTTTAGCAGATGTTATTGTGGGTGTAGCGAAATGCTTGTACAAAAAAATAAATAGTCCTTTAACTGAAACTGTTACACAAAATGGTGATGTTTATACAATAACAATATGTCCCCTGTAGCTCAGTTGGTAGAGCATGGTGCTTGCAACGCCAGGGTTGTGGGTTCGTTTCCCACGGGGGGCCAGTATGAAAATGTATGCACTCACTAACTGTAAGTCGCTCTGGATAAGAGTGTCTGCTAAATGACTAAAATGTAATGCTGAATCACTATTGTTACAGTAATATTACAAGTGTTGTAACAGGATCATGCTTAACATAGAAATGTACTTTGTAAACAGGGATGGTTTGATATATCTCAGTTAAGTGTCCAATAACAAGACAGTTTAATAAAGACAGTGTTGTTTATTATACTGTGTATGCTTAGTGCTTCTTACTGATCTCCCTGCTGTGGTTTCCACTAGTTACCACGGCCACAAAAAAAATTATGTAAACTAAAATTAGCTTTTTGGTTTTAATTTAAGGTTAGGGTTAGGCATAAGGGTTAGCAGTGTGGTTACGGTTAGGGTTAAGCTTAGGGTTAGGTTAAAAATCACATTTTAATAAGAAATAGGCGCGGTTTAAGACTTTGTGGCTGAGGTAACTAGTGACGACCCTCTACTGTGCTTAGGTTTCATTTCCTGGCTTCCACTCGTCACTAGACATAGAGATGGATAGAGGGCACACCTGCCACAAATAGCTATCTCTCTATGTCTCTAGAGAGCATACTATTCCATCAGAATGTAGAACCCTGATACCTCTATGTAAGGGAAACGCAACCACGCCAACACAGATAGTAAATGAGGTAGTCAAATAAATTCATAACCATAAACATAAAGTATTCCACCAAGCTGACATTGACAACTGCTGACACCTTTGGCAAACAGTAGTGAGCACTCCGCTGCCACCAGAGGCAAACTGGAAGACACCTTATAAACCTATGGCAGACACACAACATTGACTAAATATTGTTAATATTTCCACACAAAGATGCTTTAGATGAAATAATTTTTGAGAGGGGAAAACACACTCAAACAATGGGTAACTTTTAGAGGTTTACATGATATTTATTATAGGAAGAAAATTATTTTGAACAATTATGATCATTGATACACGCCTCATTTACATAAAGTGAATATCATTGATTAGATTTTTGAAATGTGATATGGTTATATTGATTGCATATACAGTACGTAGATTGCCAATAATCAGTAAACCTATTGCAAAATATAGCTTCTTCCTATGCAATATTGAATGTCTAGCTATAACAGCATGCTATATCCTCTTATCCAGATGAACATGAAATGTAATGCTCCTTGAATGCAGAACACCTTCAAACCTCCACCTCCAGTGACGGGTTTAACCTGAGGACAGAGAAACAAATACAAAACGTATCTTTTAAAACCTGCAAGTAGTGGGGTTTATATTTCAAGTGCGAGCCTTCTAGGAAAATAAAAACGTCCATCTAGTGATTTGTGAGAGTAGTTCAATATTCCATACTTTTTCAAGATGGCCACTTTCAGCAATGCCATGACTTTGATTCTCGATGGGTCGTAGACACAGTTCTCCTGTTGGTTGCTCCGCACCATGTAAACACCAGGTGGAACCCAGGCAGTGTCATACCCATGCTTAGTATGCCAGTTGTATTGCATGTCGTGACCCTGCACATCAATGATCTTAACCCTGCCAACATCCACCTTCACTTTCAGAACCATCCTGTCTGAGTCATCAGCACCAATGGGGTATTTAATGGCTTTTCTGATGTCTCGACTGACATAGACACCCGCACCAAGCATGCCATCTGTGGATGGTTTGAATCCATTTCTCTGTATTTCTACTGCAGCCTGTTTTGATGTTCCATGATACATCACATAGACGTGGCTGTCCTCAGGGTTGACTCCACTCTGAAGATGACGGTGTCTAGATCTGTTAGACAGGGAGACAGTCTGCAGAATTGTGATAAAAGTACAACCTTCTATAGTTGCAGTATTTTAAGTTTGAGGCAAAATATCTCAAACTAATTTGTAAGCCCTCCACAAATAGGCTATAAAACAATTAAAACAATTAAAACAATTAAAATAAAACAATTCCAGTGGAAAGCCACAATAACACAATTGACTGCTGTGAAGTTGTCCAACACCATGACAGGTAAAACCAAGAGAGAGTTAGCAGTGCTTTATCAACAGTTTATTTTATACTTACATGTTGTTTTCTTTTACTTTCATGACCTGCATGACTTTGATTCTCTTTGGGTCGTAGACACAGTTCCCCTGTTCATTGCTCAGCATCATACTGGCCCCTGGTGGAACCCAGGCGGTGTCATATCCATGCTCGGTGTGCCAGGTCTTCTGCATGGGGTGACCCTGCTGGTCTATGATCTTCACCTTCCCTACATCCACTCTGACTTTTAGTACTCTTCTCTTAGAGTTGGAAACACCAAGGGGGTATTTCATTGCTTTTCCGAAATCTCGACTTACATACACACCAAGCCCAAGTTCTTCTGTTGATGGTGTGAAACCATTCTTCTTAATCAACTCTGTAGCCTCTTTTGTGGTGCCATGGAACATCACATATTCTCTGTGATCCTCGGGATGCTCATTAGTCTCAAGAATGTTTTCTAAGTAGTATGGTGAATTTGTTTTGTTCTTCTGCTTGGTGTACCCCTTCAAAGCCATAGTGATCAAACTGCAGCTGAATACACCTCTGACAAATGAGCTGTAATCCCAAAAATAATTAGTAAGGACTAGCCATCTTGAAAATTATTTAGGCTGAAACTGTTAAACTAAATTGTAATGTTTAAATAACTATTCAAAGTATCCAGAATCAATGATCCAATAGTATTAGAATAGCATTATAACGTTCTCAAGTACAGACTAGTAAACAAAACAGTATTTTACATTTTTGTCATTTAGCAGACGCTCTTATCCAGAGCGACTTACAGTTAGTACATACATTTTTCATACTGGCCCCCCGTGGGAAATGAACCCACAACCCTGTCGTTGCAAGCGCCATGCTCTACCAACTGAGCTACAGGGGACATATATAAAATGTTCAATATTAAGATAGGTAGCTTGTCTAGTGTTTCAAATAAGATTATTCTCACCCGCTATACTGACAGACGAATGCAGGATTATACCGTATGTGAGTGTTTCACTCTACTCAAGTTTCATTTCCTGGTTCTTGAGTAAAACTTCTTCTTCTTCTTCTTCAATGAGGTTTAACGGTGGTTGGCATCCAATTTGTTGCATTACCGCCACCTACTAGACTGGACTACAACTCCCTTATATTTGCTTGAAAATTAAACCAAAATAAAGAAATACCCTACCATCTAACACTACACTCACAGATTCAAAATTATTATTAACAATTAGCACCACCCTTCTCCACTATTTAAATATATTAATTTCTACCTTTTGCCCTCAACCTGAAATGATGGGACATCACCACTTAACACTCCCTGTAACTCTTCTGATGTCAAATCTCGCACACCCAAATACCTCTCTGCAGCTGCTACCACAACCTCAATTTTCTTCGACTTACGTTCCATCCCTGCAGTACAATTAATAACCATTGCTATTAACGCTAAAAATCCCATCTTACTGAAACATATATCACTTGTTGGCCTATCCCTCTGTACTGGTACAGATCTACTACTCTCACCACTCCTCCCCCTTGACCCATCTTCCTCTACTTTCTTCACTGCCTCAGCATGACAACTTCTTCACTACTCTCACCCTGGAAACCTCAACCTGCTTCTCTCGTACGGGACATTTCTGATCCCCTGCCCCATGGGCACCCCTACAATTAGCACATACCACTACTTCCCCCAATGCTACACATTCCTTTGTTTCATGCCCTTCTGCACACTTCTCACACCTAAGAACCTCCCTCCTACATACTGCTGCCACATGCCCATAAGTTTGACACCTGTAACATCGTAATGTATTTGGCACATAAGCTCGTACAGGATAACTTATATATCATAACTTCACTTTGTCAGGCAAAGACTCAACTTCGAAACTCAAAAGAACAGACAATGACGCTTCTGTTTCACCACTCTCACCACCCTGTCTGCGTCGCACCAAACGACGAGCATCACAAACACCGGGAATCTTCCCCTTCAGTTGGTCAACTTTTACACAGTAATCACTCCTTTCAATGACACCCTTTTCTTGAGTGCGAAACAACTCACAATTCTTTCCCCCATTTGTTTAACTCTGAGCGCCTTCTCCCTCTGACCAGCAGAAACACAAACAATTATCACTAGACCACTTCTGGTTACCCTCACCGATTCCACTAAACCCAACGCTTTTTTCACCCATCCTGAAACCACAAATGGATCAGCCAAAAGGCAAGGGTCCACTTTTTCCAAAAACTTCACTCCTACTGTCACAGACTCATCTTTATGCAAGCCTCGGGCTCCGAGTACTTCACCACACCTACCACCTCCGATACTTCATCCTCACTCACTTCCATTTCTCCTCCTGTCTTCAGCTCACTTTGCTTACATTTCCTACCATTCTTCTTTACCAAACCTTATCCCTTTTCCCCGCTATTTTCCCCCGACTCAAGCTCACAATCTTCCTCCCTCTCTCTCTTAGACCTCCTCTGCCTCTCTTTTTCCTTCCATTCCTCCTCCGCCATCCAAGTATACGTCTCCTTATCCCACAGCTGTCTGTTAGACATCATTTTTCCTCCACCGCCAAAACTTCCTCAACAAGCGGAAGTCCATACAGTACTCGCCTTCGGCCACCTCGGCGGTCTCTTGAGTAAAACGTTTGGCTTCCTGTTTCTTTGTAAGTAAAAAGCATGCCCACTCACATTAGAATCTAGTCTAATGGGTGCATGACCATAAACACGTGATAGGTCAAGCCGTATCTCTGGAGCATTTTAAAATTGCAATGCTGACACCTTTGACAAATCCTTTGATGTTCTTAGTCTTTATATATCAGACTAGGATCAGAATGAGTAATGTGTTGTGTCAATCTGAACAGCGATCACACAACTGTTGTCTGCGACTAACAGGAAGACACCATTAATACGTCTATGGAAGACACAACATTGACCAATATTGGCAAAATATTTCTGCACCATAGACGCTGTAGATTAATAATGCCTGATTGGATTTTGTGGAGGGGAAAATATTCAAACAGTATGGGGAACCTCTACAGTTTATTTGAGATGTATTATAGGAAGAGAATATTTACTTATTGACATCAAGTAAATATGATTGATTATATTTCCAAAATATGTGATATGATAAGGTTATATGATTGATTGCACATAGATTGCCATGTCAAATCATCAGCCTATTGTGTCATTGATAGATTAATTATTAATGACTAATTATTACACCCTGAAACTGTGTATAATGTGTTAGAAATGTGTGAGTGTAGGACCAGTAAAGACTCAGCAATGTGAGTAAGAGTTAGGCCAGACAACAAAGGACAAGGAGAACTGTCTACAGACAACTGAGAAACTAAGATAAAGAGGCCTCCCAATTTAGGGAGGGGAGAAACTGTTATGAAAACATGGTGCAGAATATTGTGAGAACGGCAATAACTGAGTAATGCAGGGAGTAGGCTATGTGTGTGTGTGTGTGTGTGTGTGTGTGTGTGTGTGTGTGAACTGATGGTCAGTAGAGCAGTTTTAGAGTGGAAAACTACAGCCCGCCTACAGAGGGGAGGGATTTTTTTTTGTATGACGTATGAGTATAAAAGATGGACTCTGAAATTGTGATGGCAGAATTCTCAATGAATAAATATCTCTGACTATGCAGACCGGGACTCTGTCCGTTACTTAAATCCCAAAAGACTTACAACCTTTTGGGAGACGCACAGAGACACTGAAATAGTTTGTTAAATAATTCACGTAACAGTCATATAGCGTTTTCTTACTGTGAACTGTTACTGCATCATGCTGGACTGTCTGATTCGAACCATCCACTTCTGACACCGAAAATCCAGTAGAAACCCTCTTGGTGTTCTAGACACTAAGAAAAGAGTACTTAAAGGGACATTTCAAAATGTTTAAAGTTCATATTCATCATCACCAGCACCACACCAACGTCAACAAATGTGAAAATGGCGCGCTTCTATGTTTTGTAGTAAAAAAGGAAGATGTGTTTACAATGACATCATCAGTCAATTAGTAGTCATTTAGTGCACAATTAGTAGACAATGAGTAGGCAATTAGTATACAATTAATAGGCATTTAGTATACAATTAGTAGACAATGTCTACTCATAAATCTCACAATGCACACCGATGATGTAATCTTTTTTACTACGAAACATACAAACGCTCTGTTTTCACATATGTTGATGTTGGGGATGATGAATATGAAGTTGGAACATTTTGAAATTGCCCATTAGAGTACGGGAAACACTTAAGTAAATGAGGGATACAAAGTATATTGAAAGCAGGTGCTTCCACACAGGTGTGGTTCCTGAGATAATTAATCAATTAAATGCTGGGCAGGCCATTATTTTGGCTACCATTTCTATGACCCCATAGGATGTCAATGCCCCCATCCACAGGAATGGTTTGATGAGCATGAAAACGATGTAAACCATATGCCATGGCATTCTGTCACCAGATCTCAACCCAATTGAACACTTATGGCAGATTCTGGAGCGTTTTCCACTAACACAAAATGATGGAATTTTTTGTGGAAGAATGGTGTCGCATCCCTCCAATAGAGTTCCAGACACTTATAGAATTTATGCCAAGGTGCATTGAAGCTGTTCTGGTGGCGCAATGCCCTATTAAGACACTTAATGTTGGTGTTTCCTTTATTTTGGCAGTTATCTGTACAATACTGCACTCGGGGACGAGTGGCGCAGTGGTCTAAGGCACTGCATCACAGTGCTAGAGGCGTCACTACAGACCCGGGTTTGATCCCGGGCTGTATCACATCTGGCGGTGATCGGGAGTCCCATAGGGACTTAACTGACTTACCTAGTTAAATAATGTACCTACTGAACAAAATATATAATATTAATCAATGTGTGTCTTCTATAGACTAATAGTGTCTTCCATTTAGTCGCAAATGACAGCTGTGTGCTCACTGTTCAGAATGACACAACAACTGATCTTAGTCTGATGTATAAAGACTACGGACATCAATTTACTGGTCAAAGGTGTCAGCATTGCAATTTCAAAATGCTCCAGAGATCTCGCAATATTAAGATGTATCATACATGTTTATGTACCCATTAAAATAGGCTTCTTTCTCATCTGAGTGGGTGTGGTAGCTTTTCAATAGCAAAGAGATGTCGTGGTCATAAATATGGATGGACTTTGCTCTCTCTCTCTCTCAAATTAGAATTTGAGAGAGAGAGAGGGGAGGGAGAGAGCGAGGGAGAGGAAACAGAGGAGAAACGAGACCTAAACTCTCTCCTATAATCCTGAATTAGTCTGACTGGTTGGTTGAATCTGATTCCACAGTAGCAGGTAAGGATGACCAAATTATATTCTGACTTTTTAGAAAGTTGCTTATTAGCTACTTCATGTATGTTAACATCGCATTGAAAAAGTTTAAATCACAAGCCGGAGGAATGTAATCCAAGATATTGTATTTTCTATAAAAGTGAATGATGCAATAGAGATTATCTGAATTATAATGTATTTATAACATTACAAACAAGTTTCAATAATGGCTTGTAAAATACCACTATTGACGTATTCTTCATGTGAGTCAAATAAATATCCTAAGGCAACACAATAGTTGGCAATAGCATTTGCAATTTCTGAATTAATAGCCTGGATAAGGTCTATTTGTGATCGACATTTACATTTACATTTTAGTCATTTAGCAGACTCTCTTATCCAGAGCGACTTACATGAGCAATTAGGGTTAAGTGCCTTGCTTAAGGGCACATTGTCAGATTTTTCACCTAGTCGGCTCGGGGGATTAGAACCAGCGACCTTTCGGTTACTGGCGTTAATATTTAATTGGCAAATATTTACAATGTGCAGGCGGAGTCCCATTTTATTACACTTCAGTTTCCTTCCACATGTACAGTGCCTTCAGAAAGTATTCATACCTCTTGACTTATTCCACATTTTGTTGTGTTACAGCCTGAATCTTAGTCTTAAATTCCATTCCTTACTAGTTTTGTGTGTATTGGGTATATGTTGTGAAATTGTTAGATATTACTTGTTAGATATTACTGCATTGTCGGAGCTAGAAGCACAAGCATTTCGCTACACCCACTATAACATCTGCTAAACACGTGTATGTGACAAATAACATTTTATTTTTATTTTATTTTATTTGATCAGCTTTGCACATCTGGATTTGGGGATTTTCTCCCAGTCTTCCTTGCTGATTTTCTCAAGCTCTGCTAAGTTAGATAGGGAGCGGCGGTGAACAGCGATCTTCAAGTCTTTCCACAGATATTCAATGGGATTCAAGTTTGGGCTTTGTCTGGGCCACTCAAGGACTTTCACAATCTTGTTCTGCAGCCATTCCAGTGTTGCTTTGGCTTTATGCTTGGGGTCATTGTCCTGTTGGAACGTGAATTTTCGCTCCAGTCTAAGGTTGTTTTCAATCTGAAGCAGGTTCTCATCAAGGATTTGCCTATATTTGGCTCCACTCTATCCTTACCAGTCTCCCAGTCCCTGCCACCCATAGCATGATGCTGCCCCCACCATGCTTCACGGTAGGGATGGTGTTAGACAGGTGATGATCTGTGCCTGGTTTTCTCCAGACATAGTGCTTTGCATTCAGGCCAAAGAGTAAAATGTTGGTCTCATTAGACCACAGAATCTTTTACCTTATGCTCTGTCTTTCATGTGCCCTTTTGTAAACTACAGTCGTGCTATCATGTGCCTTTTTCTCAGGAGTGGCTTCAATCAGGTCACTCTCCCATAAAGCCCAGATTGGTGAAGTGCTGTAGAGACTGTTGTCCTTCTGGCAGGTTCTCCCATCTCAGCCAAGGAACTCTGTAGTTCTGTCAGTGGTCATTGGGTTCTTGGTCACCTCCCTGACCAAGGTCCTTCTTGCCCAATTTGGTCGGACGGACAGTTCTAGGCAGAGTCTGGGTAGTTCCATATTTTTTCAATTTCCCAATGATGTAGACCACTGTGCTCTTGGAAACTTTCAACACTCTAGAAATTGTTTTATACCCTCTCTCAGATATATGCCTCATCACAATTATATATCAGAGATCTACAGACAGTTTCTTGGACTTCATGGTATAGTTTCTGCTCTGACATCCACCGTCAACTGTGGTACCTTATATAGGCAGGTGTTTCTTTCTAAATAATTTCCAAACAATTGAATTGGCCACAGGTGGACTCCAATCAAGTTGTAGTGACATCAAGGATGATCAAAGGAAATTGGATGCACCTGAGCTCAATTTGGAGTGTCATAGCAAAGGGGTGTGAATACTTATGTAAATGAGATATTTCTGTATTTCATTTTCAATACATTTGCTAACATTTCTAAAAACATGTTTTCACTTTGTCATAATGGTATATAATGTGTGTAGATGGGTGATAAAAAAAAACAATTGAATCCCTTTTGAATTCAGGCTGTAACACAACCAAATGTGGAATAAGTCAAGAGGTATGAATGCTTTCTGAAGGCACAGTAGGATATCTAAATCGTTACTACAGGATTGCAGAAGTTTGTCTATTCATAAAAGCATATTTTGCCACAGGTTTTCACAGCTAGAATCATCATATAGACTAGGGCTTACCTGAGGAAAATGAAACCAAACTCTCCATACTTAGACAACTTTCTTGACACTGGTGAACATCCCGAGGATCAAAGAACATATGTGATGTTCCATGGCACCTCAATAGAGGCTGCAGAGCTGATTAAGAAGAATGGCTTCATACCATCAAGAGCAGATATCAGCATGCTTGGTGCTGGTGTTTATGTTACACGGGACATTCAAAAAGCCTGTAAATACCCTCCTGGTGTTTCCAAATCTAAGAGAAGAGTACTAAAAGTCAGAGTGGATGTAGGGAAGGTGAAGATCATAGACCAGCAGGATCACCCCATGCAGAAGACCTGGCACACCGAGCATGGATATGACACCGCATGGGTTCCACCTGGGGTCAATATGGTAGAAAGCAACCAACAGGAGAACTGTGTCTACGACCCAAAGAGAATCACAGTAATGGAGGTTATGAAAGTAAACAAAAATACTATGTAAGTAGGAAAGAGACTGTTGTAGTGCAAACCCTCTGATTGGTTTTACCTACGATGATGCAACAGATACATTCTAGAGCTTTCCAACTGATTTGTTTTTAGAGCCTAGTTTGGGAGGTCAGATGACCAGGAATTCCAAAAATCTAAATTTCCATAATGGCCTTAAAATCAAGTCTCTTTTAACAAATCATTATTTTAAATAAACTATGTAGCGAATAGAAGCTAATATAATATCATATTGAAGCAGAAACTGTCTCCCTGTCTTACAGATCTAGATACCGTCATCTTCAAAGTGGAGTCACCCCTGAGGACAGCCACGTCTATGTGATGTATCATGGAACATCAAAACAGGCTGCAGTAGAAATACAGAGATATGGCCTCAAACCATCCACAGATGGCATGCTTGGTGCGGGTGTCTATGTCAGTCGAGACATCAGAAAAGCCATTAAATACCCCATTGGTGCTGATGACTCAGACAGGATGGTTCTGAAAGTGAAGGTGGATGTTGGCAGGGTTAAGATCATTGATGTGCAGGGTCACGACATGCAATACAACTGGCATACTAAGCATGGGTATGACACTGCCTGGGTTCCACCTGGTGTTGACATGGTGACGAGCAACCAAGAGGAAGAATGTGTCTACGACCCAAAGAGAATCAAAGTGTTGGCAATGCTGAAAGTGTCCACCATGAAAATGTGAGTGATATTGAGCCACAGTCAGTACCTTATCACAACAATGGAAGTACCCCTACAGTAGAAGGGTTTAAGGGCACTTGATGTGAGCCCCACTATACATACATGCAGGTTTTAATTTAGACATGTTGTATTCTATCCTCTTTCCTGCAGGTTAAACCCGTCACTGTAGAACTGATGGCGTTCTGCATTCAGAGGGAGCATCCAGCATCAACTCATGGTCATCAGAAGAGGATGGTTAGAATCAGACGGTCCCCCATAAAGCAGTTCATAGGAAGAGGATGCTATATTTTGCAGGCCCACAAGATGATTTCACATGGCAATCTATATGCAATCAATCATATAACCTTATCATATCAAATATGTGTCATATTTACTTCATGTAAATAATGCATGTGTATCAATGATCCTTGTTCCTATAATAAATCTCAAATAAACACGTTTCCCACATTGTTTCTTGTGTTTCCCCCCCTCCGAATTTCAATCAGTTAATCTGTTGAAGTATCTGTGTTGCGGAAATATATGAACTAATTTAGACAATGTTGTGTGTCTTCCATAGACTTATAATAATGGTGTCTTCCAGTTTCCAACTGGTGGCAGCTGAGTTCTCACTGTTTGTGAAAGGCGTCAGCAGTTTTGAAATGCTCAGATTGGGAAACCATATATGTTTATGGTTATGAACGTGTTAGACTACCTCTACTATCTGAGTGGGTGTGGTTGCTTTTCCCTTACATAGAGGTACATTTTTTGTACAAGCATTTCGCTACACCCGCAATAACATCTGCTAAACATGTGTATGTGACCAATAGAACGTGATTTGATCATGGTTATACATTCTGATGGACTATGCTCTAGGTCAGCGATCATCCACTAGATTCAGGCGCATGGCCGATTTTGTTTCTTGAACGGATGGTCAGGGGGCCGGAACATAATTACAAATAATTTGTAGACTGCAAATTGACCGCAAGAAGCGCAAACAAATATAATATTAGACTAAAACATAATTTCAAACCTCTATTATGTGTGGGAATACTTTGGAACAGATTTCCCAAAATTAAAATCACTTGGAGCTGATGTGCTGATGTTTTTATAGTCTTTTATGTCCAACAATTGAACTGGCCCACCAGTTGGAGAACCCTACTCTATGTGCCTTATCAATCTTTGTGTAGAGACGAGTTCAAACCAGGAAATTAAAGCACTAAAGCACTCTGTAAGAAGCACTACTGTAGGTTTCCTAAGAATACAGTTTAATAATCCTGCATTTGTCTAGCAATAGCAGGTAAGAACAATCTTCTGTAATTCTAGACAAATTAACAGTTTTGCTATTGACCACTTCACTGATATATATCAAACAATCCCTCTTTATAAAGTATAAAATGTTATTCATAATAATGTTACAACAACACTATTGTAATATTACTGTAACAATAGTGATTCAGCATATTGTTATTGTATACATATCACTATTTTGTGTAACAGTTTCAGTTAAAGGACTATTTAATTATGGCCTGCTATTACAAAGTGTAATTGTGCATTGTTTTGACTTATATTACAGCTCATCTCAGCAGAGGTGTATTCAGCTGCAGTTGGTTACTAGCTTATGGCTAACTCCCCATACTACATCAACTATCTAGACAGCAACACACTTCCTGAAGATCAGACAGAACATGTGATGTTCCAAGGCACCACAACAGAGTTAATTAAGAAGAATGGTTTCACACCAAGTGCAGACTACAGTGTTCTTGGAGCTGGTGTCTTTGTCAGTCGGGACATTCTAGAAGCCATTGAATACTCTCTGGTGTCCCTACTGGAAGAAAATAGTACTTCAAGTCAGAGTGGATGTGGGGAAGGTTATTATTATAGAAGAGAAGAACCACCCCAAGCAGAAGACCTGGCACACTGTGCATGGCTATGACACTGCCTGGGTACCACCTGAGGTTGGCATGGAAGAGAAGGACTGTCTTGGCAGCAGCTAATCGGGATCCTTAATAAATACAAATAGAAAAACATTGTACACCTGAACTGCATCATACTGATTTTGCCATTCTCTTTTGATGAGCATGAAGCTGAAGTGATGCTTCCTGAATACAGAAGGCCTTCAATTCAGTGACGGGTTTTTAACCTGGGGAAAGAAAAACATACAAAACGTAAATCAAAACTTGAATGTATCGTAGTGGGACTGACAATGTATCAAGAGCTCTTTCACACTTGAAATTCAATGGTGCTTTGATCTTCAGTAGTTGTGATTTGTGACTCCTTATCGCTTACCTTTTTAACCGCCTAGTGTCTAAGCCTCTAGATGGTGCCATCTACTAAGATGGCATATGGAATTGTTTTAAAAGGTCCAATGCAGACGTTTTTTAATTTCAAAATCTAACAATTTATCGGTGACATTTAAGTACCTTACAGTGATTGTTATCAATTAAAATGGTCAAAAATAAATAAAGAGCATTTTCTCAAGAAATAATTTAGCTAGGACTGTCTGGGAAGGGTCTGAGTGGGAAGGGGAAAACAGAAAATGTGATGTTATTGGCAGACAGTTTTGGAACCCCCTTTCTTATTGGTCTATTAACTAATTAACCGCATGGTGATGTCACCATGGAAAGCCAAAACTCCATCCCATCAAAACAGTATTTTCAAACAGCTCTTAAAATGCACAGAGATACCTTGACGAGATCCTGATGGCCATTGTCGGGCCATTCATCCGCCGCCATCATCTCATGTTTCAGCATGATAATGCACGGCCCCATGTCGCAAGGATCTGTACACAATTCCTGGAAACATGAAAATTCCCCAGTTCTTCCATGGCCTGCAAACTCACCAGACATGTCACCCATTGAGTATGTTTGGGATGCTCTAGATCGACGTGTACAACAGCGTGTTCCAGTTCACGCCAATATCCAGCAACTTCGCACAGCCATTGAGGAGGAGTGAGAAAACATTCCACAGGCCACAATCAACAGCCTGATCAACTCTATGCGAAGGAGACGTGTCGCTCGTGTGAAGCAAATGGTAGTCACACCAGATACTGACTGGTTTGCTGATCCATGCCCCTACCTTTTTTTTAAGGGTATAAAGGTATCTGTGACCAACAGATGCATACAGTGGGGGAAAAAAGTATTTAGTCAGCCACCAATTGTGCAAGTTCTCCCACTTAAAAAGATGAGAGAGGCCTGTAATTTTCATCATAGGTAATATAAATTGTTAGATTTTGAAATTAAAAAACGTCTGCATTGGACCTTTTAAAACAATTCCATATGCCATCTTAGTAGATGGCACCATCTAGAGGCTTAGACACTAGGCGGTTAAAAAGGTAAGCGATAAGGAGTCACAAATCACAACCACTGAAGATCAAAGCACCATTGCATTTCAAGTGTGAAAGAGCTCTTGATACATTGTCAGTCCCACTACGATACATTCAAGTTTTGATTTACGTTTTGTATGTTTTTCTTTCCCCAGGTTAAAAACCCGTCACTGAATTGAAGGCCTTCTGTATTCAGGAAGCATCACTTCAGCTTCATGCTCATCAAAAGAGAATGGCAAAATCAGTATGATGCAGTTCAGGTGTACAATGTTTTTCTATTTGTATTTATTAAGGATCCCCATTAGCTGCTGCCAAGACAGTCCTTCTCTTCCATGCCAACCTCAGGTGGTACCCAGGCAGTGTCATAGCCATGCACAGTGTGCCAGGTCTTCTGCTTGGGGTGGTTCTTCTCTTCTATGATAATAACCTTCCCCACATCCACTCTGACTTGAAGTACTATTTTCTTCCAGTAGGGACACCAGAGAGTATTCAATGGCTTCTAGAATGTCCCGACTGACAAAGAAAACCAACTCCAAGAACACTTTAGTCTGTACTTGGTGTGAAACCATTCTTCTTAATCAACTCTGTTGTGGTGCCTTGGAACATCACATGTTCTGTCTGATCTTCAGGAAGTGTGTTGCTGTCTAGATAGTTGATGTAGTATGGGGAGTTAGCCATAAGCTAGTGACCAACTGCAGCTGAATACACCTCTGCTGAGATGAGCTGTAATATAAGTCAAAACAATGCACAATTACACTTTGTAATAGCAGGCCATAATTAAATAGTCCTTTAACTGAAACTGTTACACAAAATAGTGATATGTATACAATAACAATATGCTGAATCACTATTGTTACAGTAATATTACAATAGTGTTGTTGTAACATTATTATGAATAACATTTTATACTTTATAAAGAGGGATTGTTTGATATATATCAGTGAAGTGGTCAATAGCAAAACTGTTAATTTGTCTAGAATTACAGAAGATTGTTCTTACCTGCTATTGCTAGACAAATGCAGGATTATTAAACTGTATTCTTAGGAAACCTACAGTAGTGCTTCTTACAGAGTGCTTTAATGCTTTAATTTCCTGGTTTGAGCTCGTCTCTACACAAAGATTGATAAGGCACATAGAGTAGGGTTCTCCAACTGGTGGGCCAGTTCAATTGTTGGACATAAAAGACTATAAAAACACCAGCACATCAGCTCCAAGTGATTTTAATTTTGGGAAATCTGTTCCAAAGTATTCCCACACATAATAGAGGTTTGAAATTATGTTTTAGTCTAATATTATATTTGTTTGCGCTTCTTGCGGTCAATTTGCAGTCTACAAATTATTTGTAATTATGTTCCGGCCCCCTGACCATCCGTTCAAGAAACAAAATCGGCCATGCGCCTGAATCTAGTGGATGATCGCTGACCTAGAGCATAGTCCATCAGAATGTATAACCATGATCAAATCACGTTCTATTGGTCACATACACATGTTTAGCAGATGTTATTGCGGGTGTAGCGAAATGCTTGTACAAAAAAATGTACCTCTATGTAAGGGAAAAGCAACCACACCCACTCAGATAGTAGAGGTAGTCTAACACGTTCATAACCATAAACATATATGGTTTCCCAATCTGAGCATTTCAAAACTGCTGACGCCTTTTACAAACAGTGAGAACTCAGCTGCCACCAGTTGGAAACTGGAAGACACCATTATTATAAGTCTATGGAAGACACACAACATTGTCTAAATTAGTTCATATATTTCCGCAACACAGATACTTCAATAGATTAACTGATTGAAATTCGGAGGGGGGGAAACACAAGAAACAATGTGGGAAACGTGTTTATTTGAGATGTATTATAGGAACAAGGATCATTGATACACATGCATTATTTACATGAAGTAAATATGACACATATTTGATATGATAAGGTTATATGATTGATTGCATATAGATTGCCATGTGAAATCATCGTGTGGGCCTGCAAAATAAAGCATCCTCTTCCTATGAACTGCTTTATGGGGGACCGTCTGATTCTAACCATCCTCTTCTGATGACCATGAGTTGATGCTGGATGCTCCCTCTGAATGCAGAATGCCATCAGTTCTACAGTGACGGGTTTAACCTGCAGGAAAGAGGATAGAAAACAACATGTCTAAATTAAAACCTGCATATATGTATAGTGGGGCTCACATCAAGTGCCATTAAACACTTCTACTGTAGGGGTACTTCCATTGTTGTGATAAGGTACTGACTGTGGCTCAATATCACTCACATTTTCATGGTGGACACTTTCAGCATTGTCAACACTGTGATTCTCTTTGGGTCGTAGACACAGTCTTCCTCTTGGTTGCTCGTCACCATGTCAACACCAGGTGGAACCCAGGCAGTGTCATACCCATGCTTAGTGTGCCAGTTGTATTGCATGTCGTGACCCTGCACATCAATGATCTTAACCCTGCCAACATCCACCTTCACTTTCAGAACCATCCTGTCTGAGTCATCAGCACCAATGGGGTATTTAATGGCTTTTCTGATATCTCGACTGACATAGACACCCGCACCAAGCATGCCATCTGTGGATGGTTTGAATCCATTTCTCTGTATTTCCACAGCAATCTTTTTGGATGTTCCATGATACATCACATAGACGTGGCTGTCCTCAGGGGTGACTCCACTCTGAAGATGACGGTATCTAGATCTGTATGACAGGGAGACCGTTGTTGCTTCAAAATGATATTATATTAGCTTCTATACTTTACATAGTTTATTTAAAAGAACAATTTGTTAAAAGAAACTTGATTTTAAGGCCATTAGGGAAATTTAGATTTTTTGAATTCCTGGTCATCTGACCTCCCAAACTCTAAAAACAAATCAGTTGGAAAGCTCTAGAATGTATCTATTGCATCATCGTAGGCAAAACCAATCAGAGGGTTTGCACTACAACAGTATCTTTCCTACTTACATTGTCTTTTTGTTTACTTTCATAACCTCCATGACTGTGATTCTCTTTGGGTCGTAGACACAGTTCTCCTGTTGGTTGCTTTCTACCTTATTGACCCCAGGTGGAACCCAGGCGGTGTCATATCCATGCTCGGTGTGCCAGGTCCTCTGCATGGGGTGCTTCTGCTGATCTATGATCTTCACCTTCCCTACATCCACTCTGACTTTTAGTACTCTTCTCTTGGAGTTGGAAACACCAGGAGGGTATTTACAGGCTTTTTGGATGTCCCGAGTAACATAAACACCAGCACCAAGCATTCTATCTGCACTTGATGGTATGAAGCCATTCTTCTTAATCAGCTCTGCAGCCTCTATTGAGGTGCCATGGAACATCACATATGTTCTTTGATCCTCGGGATGTTCACCAGTGTCAAGAAAGTTGTCTAAGTATGGAGAGTTTGGTTTCATTTTCCTCAGGTAAGCCCTAGTCAACATGATGATTCTAGCTGTGAAAACCTGTGGCAAAATATGCTTTTATGAATAGACAAACTTCTGCAATCCTGTAGTAACGATTTAGATCTCCTACTGTGCCTTCAGAAAGCATTCATACCTCTTGACTTATTCCACATTTGGTTGTGTTACAGCCTGAATTCAAAAGGGATTTAATAGTTAGTTTTTTATCACCCATCTACACACATAATAGACCATTATGACAAAGTGAAAACATGTTTTTAGAAATTTTAGCAAATTTATTGAAAATGAAATACAGAAATATCTAATTTACATAAGTATTCACACCCCTTTGCTATGACACTCTGACTAAATACTTTTTTTCCCCACTGTAGTATGGGGAGTCAGGGTTAACATTCATAGTAACCAAACTGTAATTGAATACGCTTCTGCTGAAATTAGCTTTAATATAAGTTCAAACAATGCACAATTAAGCTACATATTAATTGAAGAGTCCTTTGGCTGAAACGGTTACACCAAATAGTAATGTTTGAATAATAATTCAGAA
>NW_025533765.1:417500-447902 GCF_020615455.1 Coregonus clupeaformis | reverse complement strand
CCCTTCCCGGCAACCCTTGTGAACAGGAATCAGAGCTTAGCGATTTACGCTTTTGCCGATTCAGGTGCCGGTCGGAAGCTTTCTTGATGCCGCAGTTGAGTGGAACAGCTGGGGCTTTCCAAGGAGCAATTGCCGGAAGCCATTGAACGACCACTCTGAACGGCAGTAGTCTGCGCACGTATCACGATGAGACGGAACCGGAGCAAGATGCTGTTGTCGGGGAATCATTCGGGATGATTTCATTCTTCATTCTGCCCGTCTTCCCATGTTCCTCTAGTCCTTGGATACCCCCCTGGCTGAAGTAAACACAATCCCAAGCCCGATTGGGTGACGGGCAAAGGTAACGAGTTGGAGCCTTATTGATTAGTCAACTGCTCAACTGTCCCCTTCCGGTTCCCAGTTCAGGTGATTGAGGCTAAACCCCCAGATTTGTCCCCTGGTTCCCGAGACATATCACGATTTGGGGGAAGTGTTCAGTAAGCAGAAGGCTCATGCTCCCTCCCCCACACCACCATATGATTGTGCCATCTTCTTCCCTGGAGCTGTCTACCCCAAGGAAGGTTATACAGTATCTCCCACTTCCTAATGTGAGTTTGAGGGCCACCACATCAAGGAGTCCCTAGCTGCTGGTCCGTTATTCCCTCATCAATACCCCTGGGGTGAGGATTCTTCTTGTGGGTAAGAAGGATGGCTCTCTTCGAAACCGTGTATTGATTATCGGGGGTTGAATGACATCACGGTCAAGAAAAAAGCCCTTGATGAGTTCTGCCTTGACTCCCCACAGGGTGCCTACGGTGTTCACCAAGCTAGACCTACGCAATGTCGTATCACATGGTCCCGGATCAGAGAGAGCGAGAGAGTGGTTGACCGGGTTTCCAATACACCGATGGGTCACTTAGATTATCAGGTACTGACCAATGCTCCAGCGGTATTCCAGAGTATGGTGAACGACGTCCCTGAGAGATATGATCGCGTCTCTTTGTGTTTGTTTACCTGGATGACATTCTGATCTTCTCAAGGAACCTTCCACCACGTCCAGCATGTCCGGCAGGTTCTGCAGCCGGTGTTGGAGAATCGCCTGTTCGTTGAAGGCCGAGAGTCAGTTCCACGCCCACCACGACATCCTTTCTGGGTAACTCATCTCCAGGGAGAGATTAGGATGGACCAGGAATTGAGGTTCTGGAATGGGCCCAGCCGGTACGCGATTGCAGCTCCAGAGATTTTTGGGGTTCGCGAATTTCTACCGCGAGATTCACATCCGGGATTACAGCCGTGTGGCCGCTCCGTTAACTGCCTTGACTTCCAGTATCAGGACCTTTAAGTGGAATCCGGAGGCGGATCGAGCGTTTCTGGATTTGGAAGAGGCGATTCACCAACGCACCCGATTCTCTCAACCGACACGGCCCGTCCAGTTCGTCGTTAGAAGTGGACGCGATCTGATGTGGAGTTGGCGCCTGTCCATGGCAATGCACACCACACGGACAGTCCCATCCCTAACACTCTGCGTTTCGCTCATGCGGGAGAGAAATACGTGTGGGTAACCGGGAGCTTCTCGCGGTGAAACTTGCCTTTGAGGAGCGCCACTGGTTGGAGGCGGAGCAACCGTTTATTGTCTGGACTGACCACAAGAATCTTGCTTACGCAATCGGCTAAACGTCTCCAACTTTCCGTCAGGCCAGGTGGGCGTTGTTTTTCGGACGATCAAGTTTCCTGACGTTCCCGGTACCTGGATCTAAGAACCGGCAAGGCGGACGCCTTGTCCCGGATGTTCTGCCAAGACGGAGGAGAAGTGGGTCCAAGACCACAGATTACCTCCCGAACTCGTCGTGGGAGCAGTTACGTGGAAAGATTGAGAGAGGTGTTGGCGGCCCTTCGACTCAGCCCGGTCCCCGAACGTCCCACCCGGGTCGGTTGTTTGTGCCTGAGTCGGTTCGCGTCACCCGCTGTCCTCAAATGGTCCCCACGCCAGCAAGATGGCTCTGCCCTGGCGTATCCCGGACAATGGCGTTCTTCGCCAGACTTTTGGTGGCCTGCCATGGCCGAGGATACTCAAAGTTATGTTGTGCCTGTCCAGTGGGGCAAAGAGAATAAGAGTTCCATGTCGAGCTACGGACTACTTCACCCCTTCCTATTCCCGGCGACCATGGCCGCTCTCGGGGCCCTGGATTTGTCACTGGGTTGCCGCTTCTGAGGGAACACGGTCGTTCGACTATCAGTGGACAGATTCAGCAAGTTCGCCCACTTTGTGCTATTGCCAAGCCCCTCTGCCTGGGAGACGTCCGAGAATCCCAAGTTAGGGAGGTTTTCAGGGTCCTCGGGTTGCCCAGTATATCGTTTCCGACCGTGGCCCTCAGTTTACTCTGCTGTCCTGGAAGTCTTCTGTTTGGCCATTGGAGCTACAGTCAGTCTCACATCTGGTTTTCACCCCAATCTAATGGTCAGGCGGAGAGAGCCAAACCGGAAGATGGAATCCGCCTTCACGCTGTCTGGCCTCTTCCAACCCCACCTCCTGGGTCTCTCAGTTGCCCGGGTTGAGCCAGGCCACTCTCCCCATGCCACTGGGTGTCTCCCTTCCAGTGCCTGTATGGCTACCAACCTCCCCCTTGTTCCCTTCTCAGGAGAAGGAGTCTCAGTGCCTTCTGTTCAGGTCCATATTCGTCGTTGCCACCGGACTGCACTGGCCGGAGCCAAGAACACTCTTAGAAGTTTCGGACGTATCAGCTCCAGGCGATGTGGGATCCCTTTCCCACCTACACCATCGGAGATAGGGTCTGCGTTGTACACGGGATCTTCTCCTTTTACGGACTGAGTCTAGGAAAGTTGTTACCGGTTCATTGGTCCGTTTGTGGTGGAGAAGGTGACTCAATCCGGTGGCAGTTCGGACTCAAACTTCGAGGACGCTCAGAGTCCATCCCACCTTTTGTCTCCTGCTTCGGTTTTCCTCAGTCTCTGTTCCTCCTCCGCCTCCTCCTCCCTCCTCCTCGGATGATCGGAGGTGGTCCTGCCCACGGTGCTGTCGATCATGGATTCCAGACGGCGGGCGTCGGGGTTTCCAGTATCTCGCTGGACTGGGAGGGGTATGGTCCTGAAGAGAGGAGTTGGATTCCGTGGCGACAGGTCCCTAGATGCTGACCTCATCAGTGACCACCACCGCCTCATCCTGGTGCTCCGGGAGTCCGCCCGGTGGCGTTGGTCGGAGGGGGTACTGTAACGATCCCGGCAGTCTGAGTCGGGTCCCTGTCTGGTGACTTGTTTTTCTGTTCGAATGATCTCCAGTTTCCGAGGTTTGGGAGAGGCTTCGGGAGCTTTGATTTCCGTCCTGCCTCCCATCAGCAATCTGCACACCTGGTCCTGATCATCCACCCTTCTTAGGCTCTGGCCTAACATCCAGTTCCTGCTGCGGATCGTTAGCCATGAACAGTAGGTTTACCAGAGTATCGAATCTTAGAGCCTAGCGTTAGTTTGTTGTTTTTGCACCTTGTTGGTTTGTTGCTTACTCACCCCGTTTTGTTCCATCTGCAGTCACCGTCGAACCTTCATCCAACCTCTGCCTGGTGGTCGGCGGCCGCCGACTCGAGGATGGGATCAACCACTGCACCCCCAACAACTAATCAACGCCGCCCGCTCTGTTCCCTGGATTATTCAGCATCACTATTGAACTTGTAAATAAACACTCACCTTCGTTTCACTTACCTTGTCCTGGTCTGCTTCTGGGTTCTGGCTTAGCAACTCGTGACACAGCGTTCCTCTCTGAGTTTCCTGAATTCCTATCAGACCTTGTAGTCATAGCAGATCATATTCTAATTTTTGGTGATTTTAATATTCACATGGAGAAGTCCACAGACCCACTCCAAAAGTCTTTCGGAGCCATTATCGACTCAGTGGGTTTTGTCCAACATGTCTCTGGACCTACTCACTGCCGAGTCATACTCTGGACCTAGTTTTGTCCCATGGAATAAATGTTGTAGATCTTAATGTTTTTCCACAAAATCCTGGACTACTCGGACCACCATTTTATTACATTTGCAATCGCAACAAATAATCTGCTCAGACCCAACCAAGGAGCATCAAAAGTCGTGGCTATAAATTCTCAAACAACACAAAAAATTCTATTGATGCCCTTCCAGACTCCTTCTGCCTACAAGGACGTCAGAGGACAAAAATCAGTTAACCACTTAACTGAGGAACTCAATTTAACCTTGCGCAATACCCTAGGATGCAGTTGCACCCCTAAAAACGAAAAACATTTGTCATAAGAAACTAGCTCCCTGGTATACAGAAAAATACCCGAGCTTTGAAGCAGCTTTCAGGAAATTGGAACGGAAATGGCGCACACCAAACTGGAAGTCTTCCGACTAGCTTGGAAAGACAGTACGTGCAGTACCGAAGAGCCCTCACTGCTGCTTCTCCCGATCATCCTACTTTTTCCAACTTAATTGAGGAAAATAAGAACAATCCAAAATTTCTTTTTGATACTGTTGCAAAGCTAACTAAAAAGCAGCATTCCCCAAGAGAGGATGGCTTTCACTTCAGCAGTGATAAATTCATGAACTTCTTTGAGGAAAAGATCATGACCATTAGAAAGCAAATTCTCGGACTCCTCTTTGAATCTGCGTATTCCTCCAGGGCTTAGCTGTCCTGGATCTGCACAGCTCTCTCGAGGGCCTGGGATCGGGAGACACTTATGTTTTAGTACTATATCTCTTGACACAATGATGAAAATAATCATGGCCTCTAAACCTTCAAGCTGCATACTGGATCCTATTCCTACTAAACTGCTGAAGGAGCTGCTTCCTGTGCTTGACCCTCCTATGTTGAACATAATAAACAGCTCTCTATCCACCGGATGTGTACCAAACTCACTAAAAGTGGCAGTGATAAAGCCTCTCTTGAAAAAGCCAAACCTTGACCGGAAAATATAAAAAACTATCGGCCTATATCGAATCTTCCATTCCTCTCAAAAATTTTAGAAAAAGCTGTTGCGCAGCAACTCACTGCCTTTCTGAAGACAAACAATGTATACGAAATGCTTCAATCTGGTTTTCTAGACCCCATCATAGCACTGAGACTGCACTTGTGAAGGTGGTAAATGACCTTTTAATGGCGTCAGACCGAGGCTCTGCATCTGTCCTCATGCTACTAGTACCTTAGTGCTGCCTTTGACACCATCGATCACCACATTCTTTTGGAGAGACTGGAAACCCAAATTGGTCTACACGGACAAGTTCTGGCCTGGTTTAGATCCTACCTGTCGGAAAGATATCAGTTTGTCTCTGTGAATGGTCTGTCCTCCGACAAATCAACTGTACATTTCGGTGTTCCTCAAGGTTCCGTTTTAGGACCACTATTGTTTTTCACTATATATTTTACCTCTTGGGGATGTTATTCGAAAACATAATGTTAACTTTCACTGCTATGCGGATGACACACAGCTGTACATTTCAATGAAACATGGTGAAGCCCCAAAATTGCCCTCGCTAGAAGCCTGTGTTTCAGACATAAGGAAGTGGATGGCTGAAAAACTTTTTACTTTTAAACTCGGACAAAACAGAGATGCTTGTTCTAGGTCCCAAGAAACAAAGAGATCTTCTGTTAAATCTGACAATTCATCTAGATGGTTGTAAGTCGTCTCAAATAAAACTGTGAAGGACCTCGGTGTTACTCTTGACCCTGATCTCTCTTTTGACGAACATATCAAGACTGTTTCAAGGACAGCTTTTTTCCATCTACGTAACATTGCAAAAATCAGAAATTTTCTGTCCAAAAATGATGCAGAAAAATTAATCCTGCATTTGTTACTTCTAGGTTAGACTACTGCAATGCTCTATTTTCCGGCTACCGGATAAAGCACTAAATAAACTTCAGTTAGTGCTAAATACGGCTGCTAGAATCCTGACTAGAACCAAGAAATTTGATCATATTACTCCAGTGCTAGCTTCCCTACACTGGCTTCCTGTTAAGGCAAGGGCTGATTTCAAGGTTTTACTGTTTAACCTATAAAAGCGTTAACATGGGCTTGCTCCTACCTATCTTTCGAGTTGGTCCTGCCGTACAATACCAATACGTACGCTACGGTCACAAGACGCATGAGCCTCCTAATTGTCCCTAGAATTTCTTATCAAACAGCGGGAGGCAGGGCTTTCTCCTATAGATCTCCATTTTTATGGAACAGTCTGCCTACCCATGTGAGAGACGCAGAGAGACTCGGTCTCAACCTTTAAGTCTTTACTGAAGCTTATCTCTTCAGTAGGTCATTGTTGAGTGTAGTCTGGCCCAGGAGTGTGAAGGTGAACGGAAGGCTGGAGCAACGAACAGCCCTTGCTGTCTCTGCCGGGCCGGTTCCCCTCTCCACTGGGGTTCTCTGCCTCTAACCCTGTTGCAGGGGCTGAGTCACTGACTTCTGGTGCTCTTTCATGCCGTCCCCTGGGAGGGGGCGTCACTGAGTGGGTTGAGTTACTGACGTGATCTTCCTGTCTGGGTTGGCGCCCCCTTGGTTTGTGCTGTGGTGGAGACCTCTGTGGGCTATACTCGGCCTTGTCTCAGATTGTAAGTTGGTGGTTGGGGATATCCCTCTAGTGGTGCGGGGGCTGTGCTTTGGCGGAGTGGGTGGGGTTATATCCTTCCTGTTTGGCCCTGTCCGTGGTTTCTTCGGATGGGGCCACAGTGTCTCCGGACCGCTCCTGTCTCCAGCCTCCAGTATTTATGCTGCAGTAGTTTTGTGTCTGGGGCTGGGGTTAGTTGGTTATACCTGGAGTACTTCTCCTGTCTTATCCAGTGTCCTGTGTGAATTTTAAGTATGCTCTCTCTAATTCTCTCGTTCTCTCTTTCTCTCTCTGAGAACCTGAGCCCCTAGGACCATACGTCAGGACTACCGGGCATGATGACACCTTGCTGTCCCCAGTCCGCCTGGCCTTGCTGCTATTCCAGTTTCAACTGTTCTGCCTGCGGCTCCGAAACCCCTACCTGTCCCAGACCTGCTGTTTTCAACTCTTTAATGATCGGCTATGAAAAGCCAACTGAGAGACCTGAGCCCTAGGACCATACGTCGGGGACTACCGGCCGTGGTGACTCCCTTGCTGTCCCCAGTCCGCCTGGCCTTGCTTATTCCAGTTTCACCTGTTCTGCCTTCGGTTATGGAACCCCTACCTGTCCCAGACCTGCTGTTTTCAACTCTTAATGATCGGCTATGAAAAGCCAACTGAGATTTATTCCTGATTATTATTTGACCATGCTTGTCACTTACTGAACATTTTTGAACATCTTGGCATGGTTCTGTTATAATCTCCACCCGGCACAGCCAGAAGAGGACTGGCCACCCCTCATAGCCTGGTTCCTCTCTAGGTTTCTTCCTAGGCTTTCGCCTTTCTAGGGAGTTTTTCCTAGCCACCGTGCTTCTACACCTGCATTACTAGCTGTTTGGGGTTTTAGGCTGGGTTTCTGTACAGCACTTCGAGATATTAGCTGATGTAAGAAGGGCTATATAAAATAAAATTGATTGATTGATTGAAATGAAACATTACCTTGGTATTTTCCTGCAGATCAAAGTGAATAGAATGGTCTCTGAGGGTAATACATCCTCTCCTCTCCTCTCCTCTCCTCTCCTCTCCTCTCCTCTCCTCTCCTCTCCTCTCCTCTCCTCTCCTTTCCTCTCCTCTCCTCTCCTCTCCTCTCCTCTCCTCTCCTCTCCTCTCCTCTCCATCCACAGAGGCTATCAACTGTCTGAACCGGGCCATAGAGATCTACACAGACATGGTGAAAACTCTTAGATACCCACCTCTTTGACTGCACATAGTTTACAACACCAAGACAAAGGGTACCATGTATCTACACGGAAGTATTTCACCAATAACATGAACTTGTAGAGCTATGATATGAGCACAGTCTGGTGTACTGTCATTCACTTCTCTCAACCTTCCCTCTGTGTTCCTCTTCTCTTGGACTCATTAGGGACGGTTCACTATCGCAGCCAAACATCACATCTCCATTGCAGAGATCTTTGAGACGGAGCTGGTGGATATTGATAAGGTCAGACCTATGGGACCTGGTCTAAAGTAGGAGCTATATAGGGAGCCATTTGGGATGCACACTGTGTCTGCCCTGTATAGCTCTGAGCTGAATAGACTGGAGAATCACTACTGCCCTGTATATGCTCTGAGCTGAATAGACTGGGAGAATCACTACTGCCCTGTATAGCTCTGAGCTGAATAGACTGGGAGAATCACTACTGCCCTGTATAGCTCTGAGCTGAATAGACTGGGAGAATCACTACTGCCCTGTATAGCTCTGAGCTGAATAGACTGGGAGAATCACTACTGCCCTGTATAGCTCTGAGCTGAATAGACTGGGAGAATCACTACTGCCCTGTATAGCTCTGAGCTGAATAGACTGGGAGAATCACTACTGCCCTGTATAGCTCTGAGCTGAATAGACTGGGAGAATCACTACTGCCCTGTATAGCTCTGAGCTGAATAGACTGGGAGAATCACTACTGCCCTGTATAGCTCTGAGCTGAATAGACTGGGAGAATCACTACTGCCCTGTATAGCTCTGAGCTGAATAGACTGGGAGAATCAGCTCCCTTATGAGTAAATATGGTGGTTATCAGATTTGCATTCATAGCCAGGTGTTGTACAAGGGACCAGAGTGTCCTTGTTGGGTCAAGATGTTGTCTCTGTCATGGTCAGGTGTATCTAGATGTTGTCTCTGTCAATGGGTCAGGTGTATCTAGATGTTGTCTCTGTCATGGGTCAGGTGTATCTAGATGTTGTCTCTGTCATGGGTCAGGTGTATCTAGATGTTGTCTCTGTCATGGGTCAGGTGTATCTAGATGTTGTCTCTGTCATGGGTCAGGTGTATCTAGATGTTGTCTCTGTCATGGGTCAGGTGTATCTAGATGTTGTCTCTGTCATGGGTCAGGTGTATCTAGATGTTGTCTCTGTCATGGGTCAGGTGTATCTAGATGTTGTCTCTGTCATGGGTCAGGTGTATCTAGATGTTGTCTCTGTCATGGGTCAGGTGTATCTAAATGTTGTCTCTGTCTGCAGGCTATAGCTCACTATGAACAGGCAGCAGATTACTACAAAGGAGAAGAATCAACAAGGTAGGAACCATAGACAATATATAGACAATATATAGACAATATATCAGCTCTGTTTAAGGTAGGAACCATAGACAATATATAGACAATATATCAGCTCTGTTTAAGGTAGGAACCATAGATAATATATAGACAATATATCAGCTCTGTTTAAGGTAGGAACCATAGACAATATATAGACAATATATCAGCTCTGTTTAAGGTAGGAACCATAGACAATATATGACAATATATCAGCTCTGTTTAAAGGTAGGAACCATAGACAATATATAGACAATATATCAGCTCTGTTTAAGGTAGGAACCATAGACAATATATAGACAATATATCAGCTCTGTTTAAAGGTAGAAACCATAGACAATATATCAGCTCTGTTTAAGGTAGGAACCATAGACAATATATAGACAATATATCAGCTCTGTTTAAGGTAGGAACCATAGACAATATATAGACAATATATCAGCTCTGTTTAAGGTAGGAACCATAGACAATATATAGACAATATATCAGCTCTGTTTAGGTAGAACCATAGACAATATATAGACAATATATCAGCTCTGTTTAAGGTAGGAACCATAGACAATATATAGACAATATATCAGCTCTGTTTAAGGTAGGAACCATAGACAATATATAGACAATATATCAGCTCTGTTTAAGGTAGGAACCATAGACAATATATCTCAGCTCTGTTTAAGGTAGGAACCATAGACAATATATAGACAATATATCAGCTCTGTTTAAGGTAGGAACCATAGACAATATATAGACAATATATCAGCTCTGTTTAAGGTAGGAACCATAGACAATATATAGACAATATATCAGCTCTGTTTAGGTAGGAACCATAGACAATATATAGACAATATATCAGCTCTGTTTAAGGTAGGAACCATAGACAATATATCAGCTCTGTTTAAGGTAGGAACCATAGACAGTACACTACCGGCCAAAGGTTTTAGAACACCTACTCATTCAAGGGTTGTTCTTTATTTTTACTATGTTCTACATTGTAGAATAATAGTGAAGACATCAAAACTATGCAATAACACATATGGAGTCATGTAGTAACCAAAAAAGTGTTAAACAAATCAAAATATATGTTTGATTCTTCAAAGTAGCCACCCTTTGCCTTGATGACAGCTTTGCACACTCTTGGCATTCTCTCAACCAGCTTCATGAGGTAGTCACCTGGAATGCGTTTCAATTAACAGGTGTGCCTTCTTAAAAGTTAATTTGTGGAATTTCTTTCCTTCTTAATGCGTTTTAGCCAATCAGTTGTGTTGTGACAAGGTAGAGGGGGTATACAGAAGATAGCCCTATTTGGTAAAAGACCAAGTCCATATTATGGCAAGAACAGCTCAAATAAGCAAAGAGAAATGACAGTCCATCATTACTTTAAGACATGAAGGTCAGTCAATCAAATCAAATTTTATTGGTCACATGCGCCGAATACAACAGGTGCAGACATTACAGTGAAATGCTTACTTACAGCCCTTAACCAACAGTGCATTTATTTTAAACAAAAAAAGTAAGAATAAAACAACAACAAAAAAAGTGTTGAGAAAAAAAGAGCAGAAGTAAAATAAAGTGACAGTAGGGAGGCTATATATACAGGGGGTACCGTTGCAGAGTCAATGTGCGGGGACACCGAAGCTAGTTGAGGTAGTTGAGGTAATATGTACATGTGGGTAGAGTTAAAGTGACTATGCATAAATACTTAACAGAGTAGCAGCAGCGTAAAAGGATGGGGTGGGGGGGGCAGTGCAAATAGTCCGGGTAGCCATGATTAGCTGTTCAGGAGTCTTATGGCTTGGGGGTAGAAGCTGTTGAGAAGTCTTTTGGACCTAGACTTGGCACTCCGGTACCGCTTGCCGTCGCGGTAGCAGAGAGAACAGTCTATGACTAGGGTGGCTGGAGTCTTTGACAATTTTGAGGGCCTTCCTCTGACACCGCCTGGTATAGAGGTCCTGGATGGCAGGAAGCTTGGCCCCAGTGATGTACTGGGCCGTACGCACTACCCTCTGTAGTGCCTTGCGGTCGGAGGCCAAGCAGTTGCCATACCAGGCGGTGATGCAACCAGTCAGGATGCTCTCTCGTGGTGCAGCTGTAGAATTTTTTGAGGATCTGAGGACCCATGCCAAATCTTTTCAGTCTCCTGAGGGGAATAGGCTTTGTCGTGCCCTCTTCACGACTGTCTTGGTGTGTTTGGACCATGATAGTTCGTTGGTGATGTGGACACCAAGGAACTTGAAGCTCTCAACCTGTTCCACTACAGCCCCGTCGATGAGAATGGGGGCGTGCTCAGTCCTCTTTTTTTTCCTGTAGTCCACAATCATCTCCTTTGTCTTGGTCAGTTGAGGGAGAGGTTGTTGTCCTGGCACCACACGGCCAGGTCTCTGACCTCCTCCCTATAGGCTGTCTCATCGTTGTCGGTGATCAGGCCTACCACTGTTGTCTCGTCGGCAAACTTAATGATGGTGTTGGAGTCGTGCCTGGCCATGCAGTCATGGGTGAACAGAGAGTACAGGAGGGGGACTGAGCACGCACCCCTGAGGGGCCCCCGTGTTGAGGATCAGTGTGGCAGATGTGTTGTTACCTACCCTTACCACCTGGGGGCGGCCCGTCAGGAAGTCAGGATCCAGTTGCAGAGGGAGGTGTTTTAGTCCCAGGATCCTTAGCTTAGTGATGAGCTTAGAGGGCACTAAGTGGTGTTGAATGATGAGCTGTAGTCAATGAATAGCATTCTCACGTAGGTGTTCCTCTTGTCCAGGTGGGAAAGGACAGTGTGGAGTGCAATAGAGATTGCATCATCTGTGGATCTGTTGGGGCGGTATGCAAATTGGAGTGGGTCTAGGGTTTCTGGGATAATGCTGTTGATGTGAGCCATGACCAGCCTTTCAAAGCACTTCATGGCTACAGACGTCAGTCGCTACTGGTCGGTAGTCATTTAGGCAGGTTATCTTAGAGTCCTTGGGCACGGGGACTATGGTGGTCTGCTTGAAACATGTTGGTATTACAGACTCAGTCAGGGACATGTTGAAAATGTCAGTGAAGACACTTGCCAGTTGGTCAGCACATGCTCGGAGTACGTCCTGGTAATCCGTCTGGCCCTGCGGCCTTGTGAATGTTGACCTGCTTAAAAGTCTTACTCACATCGGCTACGGAGAGCGTGATCACATAGTCATCCGGAACAGCTGGTGCTCTCATGCATGCTTCAGTGTTGCTTGCCTCAAGGCGAGCATAGAAGTGGTTTAGCTCGTCTGGTAGGCTTGGTTCACCTGGGCAGCTCGCGGCTGTGCTTCCCTTTGTAGTCTGTAATCGTTTCCAAGCCCTGCCACATCCGACGAGCGTCAGAGCCAGTGTAGTACGATTCAATCTTAGTCCTGTATTGACTCTTTGCCTGTTTGATGGTTCGTCGGAGGGCATAGCGGGATTTCTTATAAGCGTCCGGGTTAGAGTCCCGTTCCTTGAAAGCGGCAGCTCTACCCTTTAGCTCAGTACAGAACATTTCAAGACTTTGAAAGTTTCTTCAAGTGCAGTCACAAAAACCAACAAGCTTATGATGAAACTGGCTCTCATGAGGACCGCCACAGGAGTGGAAGACCCAGAGTTACCTATGCTTCAGAGGATAAGTTCATTAGAGTTACCAGCCTCAGAAATTGCAGCCAAAATAAATGCTTCACAGAGTTCAAGTAACAGACACATCTCAACATTAACTGTTCAGAGGAGACTGTGTGAATCAGGCCTTCATGGTCGAATTGCTGCAAAGAAACCACTACTAAAGGACACCAATAAGAAGAAGAGACTTGCTTGGGCCAAGAAACACGAGCAATGGACATTAGACCGGTGGAAATGTGTCCTTTGGTCTGGAGTCAAAAATTTGAGATTTTTGGTTCCAACCGCGCCGTGTCTTTGTGAGACGCGGTGTGGGTGAACGGATGATCTCCGCATGTGTATTTCCCACCGTAGCATGGAGGAGGAGGTGTTATGGTGTGGGGGTGCTTTGCAGGTGACACTGTCTGTGCTTTATTTAGAATTCAAGGCACACTTAACCAGCATGGCTACCACAGCATTCTGCAGCGATACGCCATCCCATCTGGTTTGGGCTTAGTGGGACTATCATTTGTTTTTCAACAGGACAATGACCCAACACACCTCCAGGCTGTGTTAGGGCTATTTGACCAAGAAGGAGAGTGATGGAGTGCTGCATCAGATGACCTGGCCTCCACAATCTCCCGACCTCAACCCAATTGAGATGGTTTGGGATGAGTCGGACTGCAGAGTGAAGGAAAAGCAGCCAACAAGTGCTCAGCATATGGGGAACTCCTTCAAGACTGTTGGAAAAGCATTTCAGGTGAAGCTGGTTGAGAGAATGCCAAGAGTGTGCAAAGCTGTCATCAAGGCAAAGGGTGGCTATTTGAAGAATCTCAAATATAAAATATATTTTGATTTGTTTAACACTTTTTTTGGTTTTTAAATGATTCCATATGTGTTATTTCATAGTTTTGATGACTTCACTATTATTCTACAATGTAGAAAATAGTCAAAATGAAGAAAAACCCTTGAATGAGTAGGTGTTCTAAAACTTTTGACTGGTACTGTATATCCGCTCTGTTTAAGGTAGGAACCATAGACTATACAGTGGGGAGAACAAGTATCTGATACACTGCTGATTTTTTAGGTTTTACTACTTACAAAGCATGTAGAGGTCTGTAATTTATCTAAAATCTAAAACAAAAATCCAGAAAATCACATCGTATGATTTTTAAGTAATTAATTTGCATTTTATTGCATGACATAAGTATTTGATACATCAGAAAAGCAGAACTTAATATTTGGTACAGAAACCTTTGTTTGCAATTACAGAGATCATACGTTTCCTGTAGTTCTTGACCAGGTTTGCACACACTGCAGCAGGGATTTTGGCCCACTCATCCATACAGACTTTCTCCAGATCCTTCAGGTTTCGGGGCTGTCGCTGGGCAATACGGACTTTCAGCTCCCTCCAAAGATTTTCTATTGGGTTCAGGTCTGGAGACTGGCTAGGCCACTCCAGGACCTTGAGATGCTTCTTACGGAGCCATTCCTTAGTTGCCCTGGCTGTGTGTTTCTTCAATGCTCTTACTGAGGGAAGGAGGTTGTTGGCCAAGATCTCGCGATACATGGCCCCATCCATCCTCCCCTCAATACGGTGCAGTCGTCCTGTCCCCTTTGCAGAAAAGCATCCCCAAAGAATGATGTTTCCACCTCCATGCTTCACGGTTGGGATGGTGTTCTTGAGGTTGTACTCATCCTTCTTCTTCCTCCAAACACGGCGAGTGGAGTTTAGACCGAAAAGCTCTATTTTTGTCTCATCAGACCACATGACCTTCTCCCATTCCTCCTCTGGATCATCCAGATGGTCATTGGCAAACTTCAGACGGGCCTGGACATGCGCTGAGCTTGAGCAGGGGGGGACCTTGCGTGCGCTGCAGGATTTTAATCCATGACGGCATAGTGTGTTACTAATGGTTTTCTTTGAGACCGTGGTCCCAGCTCTCTTCAGGTCATTGACCAGGTCCTGCCGTGTAGTTCTGGGCTGATCCCTCACCTTCCTCATGATCATTGATGCCCCACGAGGTGAGATCTTGCATGGAGCCCCAGACCGAGGGTGATTGACCGTCATCTTGAACTTCTTCCATTTTATAATAATTACGCCAACAGTTGTTGCCTTCTCACCAAGCTGCTTGCCTATTGTCCTGTAGCCCATCCCAGCCTTGTGCAGGTCTACAATTTTATCCCTGATGTCCTTACACAGCTCTCTGGTCTTGGCCATTGTAGAGAGGTTGGAGTCTGTTTGATTGAGTGTGTGGACAGGTGTCTTTTATACAGGTAACGAGTTCAAACAGGTACAGTTAATACAGGTAATGAGTGGAGAACAGGAGGGCTTCGTTAAAAAAACGAACAGGTCTGTGAGAGCCGGAATTGATCAAATAATTATGTCATGCAATAAAATGCAAATTAATTATTAAAAAATCATACAATGTGATTTTCTGGATTTTTGTTTTAGATTCCGTCTCTCACAGTTGAAGTGTACCTATGATAAAAATTACAGACCTCTACATGCTTTGTAAGTAGGAAAACCTGCAAAATCGGCAGTGTATCAAATACTTGTTCTCCCCGCTGTATATGATCTCTGTTTAAGGTAGGAACCATAGACTATATATGATCTCTGTTTAAGGTAGGAACCATAGACTATATATGATCTCTGTTTAAGGTAGGAACCATAGACTATATATGAGCTCTGTTTAAGGTAGGAACCATAGACAATGTCAGCTCTGTTTAAGGTAGGAGATAGAACAGTGTTGGAAAGACGGGGGAGTCAAAGGGCAGTAGGCCGGATTCCAACCAATGCCGATTCTGGAATACATGTACGGGCAATACATGTAACCCTAACCCATACATGTATGGGCAATACATGTAACCCTAACCCATACATGTATGGGCAGTACATGTAACCCTAACCCATACATGTATGGGCAGTACATGTAACCCTAACCCATACATGTATGGGCAGTACATGTAACCCTAACCCATACATGTATGGGCAGTACATGTAACCCTAACCCATACATGTATGGGCAGTACATGTAACCCTAACCCATACATGTATGGGCAGTACATGTAACCCTAACCCATACATGTATGGGCAGTACATGTAACCCTAACCCATACATGTATGGGCAGTACATGTAACCCTAACCCATACATGTATGGGCAATACATGTAACCCTAACCCATACATGTATGGACAGTACATGTAACCCTAACCCATACATGTATGGGCAATACATGTAACCCTAACCCATACATGTATGGGCAGTACATGTAACCCTAACCCATACATGTATGGACCGCACGTCAGTTCTATAGCTTTGAATATCTATGGTGGGAACTATGGATAGATATTAATGCAATGAATAGATCCCACATGACTCCTTACTTTGAGCTGACATGATGCCTTACATTCCCCTCTGTTGTTCTGTCCTACTGAATGAGACCCTGTGTTTTAACTGGTTGTTCTGTCCTACTGAAAGAGACCCTGTGTTTTAACTGGTTGTCCTCTGTTCTGTCCTACTGAAAGAGACCCTGTGTTTTAACTGGTTGTCCTCTGTTCTGTCCTACTGAAAGAGACCCTGTGTTTTAACTGGTTGTTCTGTCCTACTGAAAGAGACCCTGTGTTTTAACTGGTTGTCCTCAGTTCTGTCCTACTGAAAGAGACCCTGTGTTTTAACTGGTTGTTCTGTCCTACTGAATGAGACCCTGTGTTTTAACTGGTTGTTCTGTCCTACTGAAAGAGACCCTGTGTTTTAACTGGTTGTCCTCTGTTCTGTCCTACTGAAAGAGACCCTGTGTTTTAACTGGTTGTCCTGTCTCCTCTACTGAAAGAGAGACCCTGTGTTTTTACTGGTTGTTCTGTCCTACTGAAAGAGACCCTGTGTTTTAACTGGTTGTCCTCTGTTCTGTCCTACTGAAAGAGACCCTGTGTTTTAACTGGTTGTCCTCTGTTCTGTCCTACTGAAAGAGACCCTGTGTTTTTACTGGTTGTTCTGTCCTACTGAAAGAGACCCTGTGTTTTAACTGGTTGTCCTCTGTTCTGTCCTACTGAAAGAGACCATGTGTTTTAACTGGTTGTTCTGTCCTACTGAAAGAGACCCTGTGTTTTAACTGGTTGTCCTCTGTTCTGTCCTACTGAAAGAGACCCTGTGTTTTAACTGGTTGTCCTCTGTTCTGTCCTACTGAAAGAGACCCTGTGTTTTAACTGGTTGTCCTCTGTTCTGTCCTACTGAAAGAGACCCTGTGTTTTAACTGGTTGTCCTCTGTTCTGTCCTACTGAAAGAGACCCTGTGTTTTAACTGGTTGTCCTCTGTTCTGTCCTACTGAAAGAGACCCTGTGTTTTAACTGGTTGTCCTCTGTTCTGTCCTACTGAAAGAGACCCTGTGTTTTTAACTGGTTGTCCTCTGTTCTGTCCTACTGAAAGAGACCCTGTGTTTTAACTGGTTGTCTCTTCTGTCCTACTGAAAGAGACCCTGTGTTTTAACTGGTTGTCCTCTGTTCTGTCCTACTGAAAGAGACCCTGTGTTTTAACTGGTTGTCCTTCTGTCCTACTGAAAGAGACCCTGTGTTTTAACTGGTTGTCCTCTGTTCTGTCCTACTGAAAGAGACCCTGTGTTTTAACTGGTTGTCCTCTGTTCTGTCCTACTGAAAGAGACCCTGTGTTTTAACTGGTCTTGTTCTGTCCTACTGAAAGAGACCCTGTGTTTTAACTGGTTGTCCTCTGTTCTGTCCTACTGAAAGAGACCCTGTGTTTTAACTGGTTGTCCTCTGTTCTGTCCTACTGAAAGAGACCCTGTGTTTTAACTGGTTGTCCTCTGTTCTGTCCTACTGAAAGAGACCCTGTGTTTTAACTGGTTGTCCTCTGTTCTGTCCTACTGAAAGAGACCCTGTGTTTTAACTGGTTGTCCTCGTCTGTCCTACTGAAAGAGACCCTGTGTTTTAACTGGTTGTCCTCTGTTCTGTCCTACTGAAAGAGACCCTGTGTTTTAACTGGTTGTCCTCTGTTCTGTCCTACTGAAAGAGACCCTGTGTTTTAACTGGTTGTCCTCTGTTCTGTCCTACTGGAAAGAGACCCTGTGTTTTAACTGGTTGTCCCTGTTCTGTCCTACTGAATGAGACCCTGTGTTTTAACTGGTTGTCCTCTGTTCTGTCCTACTGAAAGAGACCCTGTGTTTTAACTGGTTGTCTTCTGTCCTACTGAAAGAGACCCTGTGTTTTAACTGGTTGTCCTCTGTTCTGTCCTACTGAAAGAGACCCTGTGTTTTAACTGGTTGTCCTCTGTTCTGTCCTACTGAAAGAGACCCTGTGTTTTAACTGGTTGTCCTGTCTGTCCTACTGAAAGAGACCCTGTGTTTTAACTGGTTGTCCTCTGTTCTGTCCTACTGAAAGAGACCCTGTGTTTTAACTGGTTGTCTTGTTCTGTCCTACTGAAAGAGACCCTGTGTTTTAACTGGTTGTCCTCTGTTCTGTCCTACTGAAAGAGACCCTGTGTTTTAACTGGTTGTCCTCTGTTCTGTCCTACTGAAAGAGACCCTGTGTTTTAACTGGTTGTCCTCTGTTCTGTCCTACTGAAAGAGACCCTGTGTTTTAACTGGTTGTCCTCTGTTCTGTCCTACTGAAAGAGACCCTGTGTTTTAACTGGTTGTCCTCTGTTCTGTCCTACTGAAAGAGACCCTGTGTTTTAACTGGTTGTTGTTCTGTCCTACTGAAAGAGACCCTGTGTTTTAACTGGTTGTCCTCTGTTCTGTCCTACTGAAAGAGACCCTGTGTTTTAACTGGTTGTCCTCTGTTCTGTCCTACTGAAAGAGACCCTGTGTTTTAACTGGTTGTCCTCTGTTCTGTCCTACTGAAAGAGACCCTGTGTTTTAACTGGTTGTCCTCTGTTCTGTCCTACTGAAAGAGACCCTGTGTTTTAACTGGTTGTCTCTGTCCTACTGAAAGAGACCCTGTGTTTTAACTGGTTGTCCTCTGTTCTGTCCTACTGAAAGAGACCCTGTGTTTTAACTGGTTGTCCTCTGTTCTGTCCTACTGAAAGAGACCCTGTGTTTTAACTGGTTGTCCTCTGTTCTGTCCTACTGAAAGAGACCCTGTGTTTTAACTGGTTGTCCTCTGTTCTGTCCTACTGAAAGAGACCCTGTGTTTTAACTGGTTGTCCTTTCTGTCCTACTGAAAGAGACCCTGTGTTTTAACTGGTTGTCCTCTGTTCTGTCCTACTGAAAGAGACCCTGTGTTTTAACTGGTTGTCATTTTCTGTCCTACTGAAAGGAGACCCTGTGTTTTAACTGGTTGTCCTCTGTTCTGTCCTACTGAAAGAGACCCTGTGTTTTAACTGGTTGTCTCTGTCCTACTGAAAGAGACCCTGTGTTTTAACTGGTTGTCCTTTTCTGTCCTACTGAAAGAGACCCTGTGTTTTAACTGGTTGTCTGTTCTGTCCTACTGAAAGAGACCCTGTGTTTTAACTGGTTGTCCTCTGTTCTGTCCTACTGAAAGAGACCCTGTGTTTTAACTGGTTGTTCTGTTCTGTCCTACTGAAAGAGACCCTGTGTTTTAACTGGGTTGTTCTGTCCTACTGAAAGAGACCCTGTGTTTTAACTGGTTGTCCTCTGTTCTGTCCTACTGAAAGAGACCCTGTGTTTTAACTGGTTGTCTGTTCTGTCCTACTGAAAGAGACCCTGTGTTTTAACTGGTTGTCCTCTCTGTCCTACTGAAAGAGACCTGTGTTTAACTGGTTGTTTCTGTCCTACTGAAAGAGACCCTGTGTTTTAACTGGTTGTTCTGTCCTACTGAAAGAGACCCTGTGTTTTAACTGGTTGTCCTCTGTTCTGTCCTACTGAAAGAGACCCTGTGTTTTAACTGGTTGTTCTTCTGTCCTACTGAAAGAGACCCCTGTGTTTTAACTGGTTGTCTCTGTTTGTCCTACTGAAAGAGACCCTGTGTTTTAACTGGTTGTCCTCTGTTCTGTCCTACTGAAAGAGACCCTGTGTTTTAACTGGTTGTCCTCTGTTCTGTCTTACTGAAAGAGACCCTGTGTTTTAACTGGTTGTCCTCTGTTCTGTCCTACTGAAAGAGACCCTGTGTTTTAACTGGTTGTCCTCTGTTCTATCCTACTGAAAGAGACCCTGTGTTTTAACTGGTCCTGTTCTGTCCTACTGAAAGAGACCCTGTGTTTTAACTGGTTGTCCTCTGTTCTGTCCTACTGAAAGAGACCCTGTGTTTTAACTGGTTGTCCTCTGTTCTGTCCTACTGAAAGAGACCCTGTGTTTTAACTGGTTGTCCTCTTTCTGTCCTACTGAAAGAGACCCTGTGTTTTAACTGGTTGTCCTCTGTTCTGTCCTACTGAAAGAGACCCTGTGTTTTAACTGGTTGTCTCTGTTCTGTCCTACTGAAAGAGACCCTGTGTTTTAACTGGTTGTCCTCTGTTCTGTCCTACTGAATGAGACCCTGTGTTTTAACTGGTTGTCCTCTGTTCTGTCCTACTGAAAGAGACCCTGTGTTTTAACTGGTTGTCCTCTGTTCTGTCCTACTGAAAGAGACCCTGTGTTTTAACTGGTTGTCCTCTGTTCTGTCCTACTGAAAGAGACCCTGTGTTTTAACTGGTTGTTCTGTCCTACTGAAAGAGACCCTGTGTTTTAACTGGTTGTTCTGTCCTACTGAAAGAGACCCTGTGTTTTAACTGGTTGTCCTCTGTTCTGTCCTACTGAAAGAGACCCTGTGTTTTAACTGTTTGTCCTCTGTTCTGTCCTACTGAAAGAGACCCTGTGTTTTAACTGGTTGTCCTCTGTTCTGTCCTACTGAAAGAGACCCTGTGTTTTAACTGGTTGTCCTCTGTTCTGTCCTACTGAAAGAGACCCTGTGTTTTAACTGGTTGTCTCTGTTCTGTCCTACTGAATGAGACCCTGTGTTTTAACTGGTTGTCCTCTGTTCTGTCCTACTGAAAGAGACCCTGTGTTTTAACTGGTTGTCCCTCTGTTCTGTCCTACTGAAAGAGACCCTGTGTTTTAACTGGTTGTCCTCTGTTCTGTCCTACTGAAAGAGACCCTGTGTTTTAACTGGTTGTCCTCTGTTCTGTCCTACTGAAAGAGACCCTGTGTTTTAACTGGTCCTGTTCTGTCCTACTGAAAGAGACCCTGTGTTTTAACTGGTTGTTTCTGTCCTACTGAAAGAGACCCTGTGTTTTAACTGGTTGTCCTCTGTTCTGTCCTACTGAAAGAGACCCTGTGTTTTAACTGGTTGTCCTCTGTTCTGTCCTACTGAAAGAGACCCTGTGTTTTAACTGGTTGTCCTCTGTTCTGTCCTACTGAAAGAGACCCTGTGTTTTAACTGGTTGTCCTCTGTTCTGTCCTACTGAAAGAGACCCTGTGTTTTAACTGGTTGTCCTCTGTTCTGTCCTACTGAAAGAGACCCTGTGTTTTAACTGGTTGTCCTCTGTTCTGTCCTACTGAAAGAGACCCTGTGTTTTAACTGGTTGTCCTCTGTTCTGTCCTACTGAAAGAGACCCTGTGTTTTTAACTGGTTGTCCTCTGTTCTGTCCTACTGAAAGAGACCCTGTGTTTTGAACTGGTTGTCCCTGTTCTGTCCTACTGAAAGAGACCCTGTGTTTTAACTGGTTGTCCTCTGTTCTGTCCTACTGAATGAGACCCTGTGTTTTAACTGGTTGTCCTCTGTTCTGTCCTACTGAAAGAGACCCTGTGTTTTAACTGGTTGTCCTCTGTTCTGTCCTACTGAAAGAGACCCTGTGTTTTAACTGGTTGTCCTCTGTTCTGTCCTACTGAAAGAGACCCTGTGTTTTAACTGGTTGTCCTCTGTTCTGTCCTACTGAAAGAGACCCTGTGTTTTAACTGGTTGTCCTCTGTTCTGTCCTACTGAAAGAGACCCTGTGTTTTAACTGGTTGTCTCTGTTCTGTCCTACTGAAAGAGACCCTGTGTTTTAACTGGTTGTCCTCTGTTCTGTCCTACTGAAAGAGACCCTGTGTTTTTAACTGGTTGTCCTCTGTTCTGTCCTACTGAAAGAGACCCTGTGTTTTAACTGGTCTCTGTTCTGTCCTACTGAAAGAGACCCTGTGTTTTAACTGGTTGTCCTCTGTCCTACTGAAAGAGACCCTGTGTTTTAACTGGTTGTCCTCTGTTCTGTCCTACTGAAAGAGACCCTGTGTTTTAACTGGTTGTCCTCTGTTCTGTCCTACTGAAAGAGACCGTGTTAACTGGTTGTTCTGTCCTACTGAAAGAGACCCTGTGTTTTAACTGGTTGTCCTCTGTTCTGTCCTACTGAATGAGACCCTGTGTTTTAACTGGTTGTCCCTCTGTTCTGTCCTACTGAAAGAGACCCTGTGTTTTAACTGGTTGTCCTCTGTTCTGTCCTACTGAAAGAGACCCTGTGTTTTAACTGGTTGTCCTCTGTTCTGTCCTACTGAAGAGACCCTGTGTTTTAACTGGTTGTCCTCTGTTCTGTCCTACTGAAAGAGACCCTGTGTTTTAACTGGTTGTCCTCTGTTCTGTCCTACTGAAAGAGACCCTGTGTTTTAACTGGTTGTCTTCTGTCCTACTGAAAGAGACCCTGTGTTTTAACTGGTTGTCCTCTGTTCTGTCCTACTGAAAGAGACCCTGTGTTTTAACTGGTTGTCCTCTGTTCTGTCCTACTGAAAGAGACCCTGTGTTTTAACTGGTTGTTCTGTCCTACTGAAAGAGACCCTGTGTTTTAACTGGTTGTTCTGTCCTACTGAAAGAGACCCTGTGTTTTAACTGGTTGTCCTCTGTTCTGTCCTACTGAATGAGACCCTGTGTTTTAACTGGTTGTTCTGTCCTACTGAAAGAGACCCTGTGTTTTAACTGGTTGTCCTCTGTTCTGTCCTACTGAAAGAGACCCTGTGTTTTAACTGGTTGTCCTCTGTTCTGTCCTACTGAAAGAGACCCTGTGTTTTTAACTGGTTGTCCTCTGTTCTGTCCTACTGAAAGAGACCCTGTGTTTTAACTGGTTGTCTTGTTCTGTCCTACTGAAAGAGACCCTGTGTTTTAACTGGTTGTCCTCTGTTCTGTCCTACTGAAAGAGACCCTGTGTTTTAACTGGTTGTCCTCTGTTCTGTCCTACTGAAAGAGACCCTGTGTTTTAACTGGTTGTCCTCTGTTCTGTCCTACTGAATGAGACCCTGTGTTTTAACTGGTTGTCCTGTTCTGTCCTACTGAAAGAGACCCTGTGTTTTAACTGGTTGTCCTCTGTTCTGTCCTACTGAATGAGACCCTGTGTTTTAACTGGTTGTCCTCTGTTCTGTCCTACTGAAAGAGACCCTGTGTTTTAACTGGTTGTCCTCTGTTCTGTCCTACTGAAAGAGACCCTGTGTTTTAACTGGTTGTCCTCTGTTCTGTCCTACTGAAAGAGACCCTGTGTTTTAACTGGTTGTCCTCTGTTCTGTCCTACTGAAAGAGACCCTGTGTTTTAACTGGTTGTCCTCTGTCCTACTGAAAGAGACCCTGTGTTTTAACTGGTTGTCCTCTGTTCTGTCCTACTGAAAGAGACCCTGTGTTTTAACTGGTTGTCCTCTCGTTCTGTCCTACTGAAAGAGACCCTGTGTTTTAACTGGTTGTCCTCTGTTCTGTCCTACTGAAAGAGACCCTGTGTTTTAACTGGTTGTCCTCTGTTCTGTCCTACTGAAAGAGACCCTGTGTTTTAACTGGTTGTCCTCTGTTCTGTCCTACTGAAAGAGACCCTGTGTTTTAACTGGTTGTCTCTGTTCTGTCCTACTGAAAGAGACCCTGTGTTTTAACTGGTTGTCCTCTGTTCTGTCCTACTGAAAGAGACCCTGTGTTTTAACTGGTTGTCCTCTGTTCTGTCCTACTGAAAGAGACCCTGTGTTTTAACTGGTTGTCCTCTGTTCTGTCCTACTGAAAGAGACCCTGTGTTTTAACTGGTTGTCCTCTGTTCTGTCCTACTGAAAGAGAGACCCTGTGTTTTAACTGGTTGTCCTCTGTTCTGTCCTACTGAAAGAGACCCTGTGTTTTTAACTGGTTGTTCTGTCCTACTGAAAGAGACCCTGTGTTTTAACTGGTTGTCCTCTGTTCTGTCCTACTGAAAGAGACCCTGTGTTTTAACTGGTTGTCCTCTGTTCTGTCCTACTGAAAGAGACCCTGTGTTTTAACTGGTTGTCCTCTGTTCTGTCCTACTGAAAGAGACCCTGTGTTTTAACTGGTTGTCCTCTGTTCTGTCCTACTGAAAGAGACCCTGTGTTTTAACTGGTTGTCCTCTGTTCTGTCCTACTGAAAGAGACCCTGTGTTTTAACTGGTTGTCCTCTGTTCTGTCCTACTGAAAGAGACCCTGTGTTTTAACTGGTTGTCCTCTGTTCTGTCCTACTGAAAGAGACCCTGTGTTTTAACTGGTTGTCCTCTGTTCTGTCCTACTGAAAGAGACCCTGTGTTTTAACTGGTTGTCCTCTGTTCTGTCCTACTGAAAGAGACCCTGTGTTTTAACTGGTTGTCCTCTGTTCTGTCCTACTGAAAGAGACCCTGTGTTTTAACTGGTTGTCCTCTGTTCTGTCCTACTGAAAGAGACCCTGTGTTTTAACTGGTTGTCCTCTGTTCTGTCCTACTGAAAGAGACCCTGTGTTTTAACTGGTTGTCCTCTGTTCTGTCCTACTGAAAGAGACCCTGTGTTTTAACTGGTTGTCCTGTTCTGTCCTACTGAAAGAGACCCTGTGTTTTAACTGGTTGTCCTCTGTTCTGTCCTACTGAAAGAGACCCTGTGTTTTAACTGGTCTGTTCTGTCCTACTGAAAGAGACCCTGTGTTTTAACTGGTTGTCCTCTGTTCTGTCCTACTGAAAGAGACCCTGTGTTTTAACTGGTTGTCTCTGCTCTGTCCTACTGAATGAGACCCTGTGTTTTAACTGGTTGTTCTGTCCTACTGAAAGAGACCCTGTGTTTTAACTGGTTGTCCTCTGTTCTGTCCTACTGAAAGAGACCCTGTGTTTTAACTGGTTGTCCTTCTGTCCTACTGAAAGAGACCCTGTGTTTTAAACTGGTTGTCTCTGTCCTACTGAATGAGACCCTGTGTTTTAACTGGTTGTCCTCTTTTCTGTCCTACTGAAAGAGACCCTGTGTTTTAACTGGTTGTCCTCTGTTCTGTCCTACTGAAAGAGACCCTGTGTTTGTAACTGGTTGTCCTCTGTTCTGTCCTACTGAAAGAGACCCTGTGTTTTAACTGGTTGTCCCTCTGTTCTGTCCTACTGAAAGAGACCCTGTGTTTTAACTGGTTGTCTCTGTCCTACTGAAAGAGACCCTGTGTTTTAACTGGTTGTCCTCTGTTCTGTCCTACTGAAAGAGACCCTGTGTTTTAACTGGTTGTCCTCTGTTCTGTCCTACTGAAAGAGACCCTGTGTTTTAACTGGTTGTCCTCTGTTCTGTCCTACTGAATGAGACCCTGTGTTTTAACTGGTTGTCCTCTGTTCTGTCCTACTGAAAGAGACCCTGTGTTTTAACTGGTTGTCCTCTGTTCTGTCCTACTGAAAGAGACCCTGTGTTTTAACTGGTTGTTCTGTCCTACTGAATGAGACCCTGTGTTTTAACTGGTTGTCCTCTGTTCTGTCCTACTGAAAGAGACCCTGTGTTTTAACTGGTTGTCCTCTGTTCTGTCCTACTGAAAGAGACCCTGTGTTTTAACTGGTTGTCCTCTGTTCTGTCCTACTGAAAGAGACCCTGTGTTTTAACTGGTTGTCCTCTGTTCTGTCCTACTGAAAGAGACCCTGTGTTTTAACTGGTTGTCCTCTGTTCTGTCCTACTGAATGAGACCCTGTGTTTTAACTGGTTGTCCTCTGTTCTGTCCTACTGAATGAGACCCTGTGTTTAACTGGTTGTCCTCTTTCTGTCCTACTGAAAGAGACCCTGTGTTTTAACTGGTTAGTCCTCTGTTCTGTCCTACTGAAAGAGACCCTGTGTTTTAACTGGTTGTCCTCTGTTTCTGTCCTACTGAAAGAGACCCTGTGTTTTAACTGGTTGTCCTCTGTTCTGTCCTACTGAAAGAGACCCTGTGTTTTAACTGGTTGTTTCTGTCCTACTGAAAGAGACCCTGTGTTTTAACTGGTTGTCCTCTGTTCTGTCCTACTGAAAGAGACCCTGTGTTTTAACTGGTTGTCCTCTGTTCTGTCCTACTGAAAGAGACCCTGTGTTTTAACTGGTTGTCCTCTATTCTGTCCTACTGAAAGAGACCCTGTGTTTTAACTGGTTGTCCTCTGTTCTGTCCTACTGAAAGAGACCCTGTGTTTTAACTGGTTGTCCTCTGTTCTGTCCTACTGAAAGAGACCCTGTGTTTTAACTGGTTGTCCTCTGTTCTGTCCTACTGAAAGAGACCCTGTGTTTTAACTGGTTGTCCTCTGTTCTGTCCTACTGAAAGAGACCCTGTGTTTTAACTGGTTGTCCTCTGTTCTGTCCTACTGAAAGAGACCCTGTGTTTTAACTGGTTGTCCTCTGTTCTGTCCTACTGAAAGAGACCCTGTGTTTTAACTGGTTGTCCTCTGTTCTGTCCTACTGAAAGAGACCCTGTGTTTTAACTGGTTGTTCTGTCCTACTGAAAGAGACCCTGTGTTTTAACTGGTTGTCCTCTGTTCTGTCCTACTGAAAGAGACCCTGTGTTTTAACTGGTTGTCCTCTGTTCTGTCCTACTGAATGAGACCCTGTGTTTTAACTGGTTGTCCTCTGTTCTGTCTACTGAAAGAGACCCTGTGTTTTAACTGGTTGTCCTCTGTTCTGTCCTACTGAAAGAGACCCTGTGTTTTAACTGGTTGTCCTCTGTTCTGTCCTACTGAAAGAGACCCTGTGTTTTAACTGGTTGTTCTGTCCTACTGAAGAGACCCTGTGTTTTAACTGGTTGTCCTCTGTTCTGTCCTACTGAAAGAGACCCTGTGTTTTAACTGGTTGTCCTCTGTTCTGTCCTACTGAAAGAGACCCTGTGTTTTAAACTGGTTGTCCTCTGTTCTGTCCTACTGAAAGAGACCCTGTGTTTTAACTGGTTGTTCTGTCCTACTGAAAGAGACCCTGTGTTTTAACTGGTTGTCCTCTGTTCTGTCCTACTGAAAGAGACCCTGTGTTTTAACTGGTTGTCCTCTGTTCTGTCCTACTGAAAGAGACCCTGTGTTTTAACTGGTTGTCCTCTGTTCTGTCCTACTGAAAGAGACCCTGTGTTTTCACTTGTTGTCCTCTGTTCTGTCCTACTGAAAGAGACCCTGTGTTTTAACTGGTTGTCTCTTCTGTCCTACTGAAAGAGACCCTGTGTTTTAACTGGTTGTCCTCTGTTCTGTCCTACTGAAAGAGACCCTGTGTTTTAACTGGTTGTTCTGTCCTACTGAAAGAGACCCTGTGTTTTAACTGGTTGTCCTCTGTTCTGTCCTACTGAAAGAGACCCTGTGTTTTAACTGGTTGTCCTCTGTTCTGTCCTACTGAAAGAGACCCTGTGTTTTAACTGGTTGTCCTCTGTTCTGTCCTACTGAAAGAGACCCTGTGTTTTAACTGGTTGTCCTCTGTTCTGTCCTACTGAATGAGACCCTGTGTTTTAACTGGTTGTTCTGTCCTACTGAAAGAGACCCTGTGTTTTAACTGGTTGTTCTGTCCTACTGAATGAGACCCTGTGTTTTAACTGGTTGTCCTCTGTTCTGTCCTACTGAAAGAGACCCTGTGTTTTAACTGGTTGTCCTCTGTTCTGTCCTACTGAAAGAGACCCTGTGTTTTAACTGGTTGTCCTCTGTTCTGTCCTACTGAAAGAGACCCTGTGTTTTAACTGGTTGTCCTCTGTTCTGTCCTACTGAAAGAGACCCTGTGTTTTAACTGGTTGTCCTCTGTTCTGTCCTACTGAAAGAGACCCTGTGTTTTAACTGGTTGTCCTCTGTTCTGTCCTACTGAAAGAGACCCTGTGTTTTAACTGGTTGTCCTCTGTTCTGTCCTACTGAAAGAGACCCTGTGTTTTAACTGGTTGTCCTCTGTTCTGTCCTACTGAAAGAGACCCTGTGTTTTAACTGGTTGTCCTCTGTTCTGTCCTACTGAAAGAGACCCTGTGTTTTAACTGGTTGTCCTCTGTTCTGTCCTACTGAAAGAGACCCTGTGTTTTAACTGGTTGTTCTGTCCTACTGAAAGAGACCCTGTGTTTTAACTGGTTGTCCTCTGTTCTGTCCTACTGAAAGAGACCCTGTGTTTTAACTGGTTGTCCTCTGTTCTGTCCTACTGAAAGAGACCCTGTGTTTTAACTGGTTGTCCTCTGTTCTGTCCTACTGAAAGAGACCCTGTGTTTTAACTGGTTGTCCTCTGTTCTGTCCTACTGAAAGAGACCCTGTGTTTTAACTGGTTGTCCTCTGTTCTGTCCTACTGAAAGAGACCCTGTGTTTTAACTGGTTGTCCTCTGTTCTGTCCTACTGAAAGAGACCCTGTGTTTTAACTGGTTGTCCTCTGTTCTGTCCTACTGAAAGAGACCCTGTGTTTTAACTGGTTGTCCTCTGTTCTGTCCTACTGAAAGAGACCCTGTGTTTTAACTGGTTGTCCTCTGTTCTGTCCTACTGAAAGAGACCCTGTGTTTTAACTGGTTGTCCTCTGTTCTGTCCTACTGAAAGAGACCCTGTGTTTTAACTGGTTGTCCTCTGTTCTGTCCTACTGAAAGAGACCCTGTGTTTTAACTGGTTGTCCTTCTGTCCTACTGAAAGAGACCCTGTGTTTTAACTGGTTGTCCTCTGTTCTGTCCTACTGAAAGAGACCCTGTGTTTTAACTGGTTGTCCTCTGTTCTGTCCTACTGAAAGAGACCCTGTGTTTTAACTGGTTGTCTCTGTTCTGTCCTACTGAAAGAGACCCTGTGTTTTAACTGGTTGTCCTCTGTTCTGTCCTACTGAAAGAGACCCTGTGTTTTAACTGGTTGTCCTCTGTTCTGTCCTACTGAAAGAGACCCTGTGTTTTAACTGGTTGTCCTCTGTTCTGTCCTACTGAAAGAGACCCTGTGTTTTAACTGGTTGTCCTCTGTTCTGTCCTACTGAAAGAGACCCTGTGTTTTAACTGGTTGTCTCTGTTCTGTCCTACTGAAAGAGACCCTGTGTTTTAACTGGTCTCGTTCTGTCCTACTGAAAGAGACCCTGTGTTTTAACTGGTTGTCCTCTGTTCTGTCCTACTGAAAGAGACCCTGTGTTTTAACTGGTCCTCTGTTCTGTCCTACTGAAAGAGACCCTGTGTTTTAACTGGTTGTCCTCTGTTCTGTCCTACTGAAAGAGACCCTGTGTTTTAACTGGTTGTTCTGTCCTACTGAATGATACCCTGTGTTTTAACTGGTTGTCCTCTGTTCTGTCCTACTGAAAGAGACCCTGTGTTTTAACTGGTTGTTCTGTCCTACTGAAAGAGACCCTGTGTTTTAACTGGTTGTTCTGTCCTACTGAATGAGACCCTGTGTTTTAACTGGTTGTTCTGTCCTACTGAAAGAGACCCTGTGTTTTAACTGGTTGTCCTCTGTTCTGTCCTACTGAAAGAGACCCTGTGTTTTAACTGGTCCTGTTCTGTCCTACTGAAAGAGACCCTGTGTTTTAACTGGTTGTCCTCTGTCCTACTGAAAGAGACCCTGTGTTTTAACTGGTTGTCCTCTGTTCTGTCCTACTGAAAGAGACCCTGTGTTTTAACTGGTTGTCCTCTGTTCTGTCCTACTGAAAGAGACCCTGTGTTTTAACTGGTTGTCCTCTGTTCTGTCCTACTGAAAGAGACCCTGTGTTTTAACTGGTTGTTCTGTCCTACTGAAAGAGACCCTGTGTTTTAACTGGTTGTTCTGTCCTACTGAAAGAGACCCTGTGTTTTAACTGGTTGTTCTGTCCTACTGAATGAGACCCTGTGTTTTAACTGGTTGTCCTCTGTTCTGTCCTACTGAAAGAGACCCTGTGTTTTAACTGGTTGTCCTCTGTTCTGTCCTACTGAAAGAGACCCTGTGTTTTAACTGGTTGTTCTGTCCTACTGAAAGAGACCCTGTGTTTTAACTGGTTGTCCTCTGTTCTGTCCTACTGAAAGAGACCCTGTGTTTTAACTGGTTGTCCTCTGTTCTGTCCTACTGAAAGAGACCCTGTGTTTTAACTGGTTGTCCTCTGTTCTGTCCTACTGAAAGAGACCCTGTGTTTTAACTGGTTGTCCTCTGTTCTGTCCTACTGAAAGAGACCCTGTGTTTTAACTGGTTGTCCTGTTCTGTCCTACTGAAAGAGACCCTGTGTTTTAACTGGTTGTCCTCTGTTCTGTCCTACTGAAAGAGACCCTGTGTTTTAACTGGTTGTCCTCTGTTCTGTCCTACTGAAAGAGACCCTGTGTTTTAACTGGTTGTCCTCTGTTCTGTCTTACTGAAAGAGACCCTGTGTTTTAACTGGTTGTTCTGTCCTACTGAATGAGACCCTGTGTTTTAACTGGTTGTCCTCTGTTCTGTCCTACTGAAAGAGACCCTGTGTTTTAACTGGTTGTTCTGTCCTACTGAAAGAGACCCTGTGTTTTAACTGGTTGTTCTGTCCTACTGAAAGAGACCCTGTGTTTTAACTGGTTGTCCTCTGTTCTGTCCTACTGAAAGAGACCCTGTGTTTTAACTGGTTGTCCTCTGTTCTGTCCTACTGAAAGAGACCCTGTGTTTTAACTGGTTGTCCTCTGTTCTGTCCTACTGAAAGAGACCCTGTGTTTTAACTGGTTGTTCTGTCCTACTGAAAGAGACCCTGTGTTTTAACTGGTTGTCCTC